>NC_091580.1:27140352-27145352 GCF_042767895.1 Penaeus vannamei | reverse complement strand
TGCTAGAACAATGGATACGTGCCAAATACGAGCGTCAGGAATTTATAGAGGTTGATAAACAGACTTACATTAGAAGCTATCTGGAAGGGACGTTAATGAAGAGAGCAAGAGATGAAAATAAATATTTCCCACGAAAATTTGTCCTTGCAGACAATACATTAAAGTATTTTAGTAAAGAGGTAAGTTCGCCAGTATCTTGATTTTTTTTTTTTCCCCCTCAAGTTTATTGGATTTCTCTTACAAAATATATATCATTAGGGATGTTTTATATCATGATTGATGCTGATGTGATTTACTCTACAGACATACGTCATAACAAGAGAATTGCTTGAATCCAGTCTTTTAGATCAGATGTCTATACTTATTGTATTGTGTTTATGTACTGAAAAGACTCAATATATGCATGAATGTATTTCGCAAATTTTCCAGAATGCAAAGGAACCAAAAGCAACCATAAACCTCTCAGAGTTGAACGTTTGTTTGGCCCCAAGTAAAATGAACCAAGAAAATGGTCTCCAGCTATCCTACATGTGCGAAGGATCCACAAGACACATCTATGTTTACCACGAAAGCGGAGAGACCATTATACACTGGTACACAGCTATTAGATCCATAAAACTAAATTGGCTGATGGTGGCCTATCCTAGTGCCAGTGCAGAAGAGGCTAGTATTATTATATTGCTATTTATTTTTGTATTTTAGGTTGCAGAGCTGTCCGAGTAGTTTGTGAGGTCTTTCGTTCAAGTTTTATGTATGTCTAGTTCGAGAATGATTACTCTTGCTTTTTTATGTTCCTAGCTTGCAATGAACACGCTGTTTTAACGTATGTCAAGAGTATTTATAATTTTGGATATTGCAAATTTTTTACTGATTATCCTTAATCTCTTGATATCTCTCCTTAGTAGTTGTACACTTTTGTGTGTTTTAACTCTTCATTTATATATTTTTCTAGTGCTTGGAAAGAAGTATTACAGTTTATGAAACATAAGAAATGGAGTAATTCCATTTTTTATTTATTTTTTCGTCATATCAAACCCATAATTTTTTTTTAATCAAAATGATCGATTATTGTTTTGCTGTTTTTGTCAATAAATCAGGATACATCAATGTTTTTAAGACTTGTAGAATTGAATTTTTTGTCTGTGTTTTTTCCACAGTTGGTGCCGTACTTAACAACAGACTTTGTTATTGAGGGATGGCTGTCGAAAACAGGTCCGAGTGAGAGAGATGCCTACAGAAAAAGGTGGTTTATCCTGGATGACCGCAAATTGATGTACCATGAGGGGCCAATGGTAAGTTTCTTTTTAGTGATGAAACTTTATTTTCTCTTTATGTATGTTTCTGTATATCTTTCTAGGTCTCGATCTCTGTCTTTGCCTCTTTGGCTATCCCTATCTCTGTCTTTGCCTCTTTGGCTATCCCTATCTTTGTCTTTGCCTCTTTGGCTATCCCTATCTCTGTCTTTTTGTCTTTACCCATATTTCTTTTTATTTGCCTCCATCTCTATCTATCTGTCTCAGTTTTGGTTGTCTATCTGTTTGTACCTGGACCTACAACCCTCCCAAAATGAGCAATCCAATCTAGCATCATCTGTGCTGAAAGGATCATGTAAAGAAAAAGTCCATCTAAGTGCCATAATTATCAAGGGCATTAGTGAGTGCAAGAGGTTAATGTGGAAATTTGACAGTGGCACTAAGGAGAGTTTAACCAAAATGGATTAATTTTCTTAGAAATTCCCCAGTAAAGCATATTTGTATGGAAAGTTACTATACCACTGTATTAGTTTTAGGCCTTTATTGATATTTTACTTCAGATTTTATACGTAACCAAGTTAATTCTAATCATATGTCACATTTTACCCAAACAAAACAGCAATATTCCCCATTGTTAGCAAGATTATTAAAATTGTCTTTTATTTTGAAGGATGCCTATCCTCGAGGAGAAATCTTCCTGGGCCACAAGGATGACAACTACAGTATTAAAGAAGGTGCTCCCAGGGGTTGTAAAGACCAAGATTTCTCCTTTTCCCTGACCACCCCTGAACGGACCTACGTCATGTCAGCGCCGACGTCAGATGAGAGAGCGAGATGGATACAGGCAATAAACACAGTCCTTGAACGAGTGCTTAGACCTCAAGACAACCAGAGTAAGATGGCCATTTCAGAGAATAGGAAGTCTGCACGCAACTCACGGCATTCGTGGTTGAGCTTCTTGTAGGAATAGCACCGGCAACTCTGTAACCCATTCATAACCCTAGTTTATTTCAAGTCGGAAAGTTGTAGTAAAGAAAATGGAAATGGGTCATATAGGCAAAATGCAAGATTTATTTATGAATTCTGGTATTCACTGGCTGTAATGAGAATACAGAACAATGAATCAAAACATATTTACTTTAGTATACATGACTATTTTTGGTGTTGATTACTATTTTTAAGGTATATGCCAGGCAGTCTCATGATTGGGCTCGGTAATTCACTGCACGACACACTTCTAAAGGTATCACCATGGCGGGATATAAGGGATTTTCAATTTTCAGAGGTCCCCACCCCCTCATTTTAGCATCTGTCAGGAGCTAGTTTTAAAGAATTAATGAATTGCTGTCCCAGTCCCCTCCCCCTCTTAATGTTAAAACCCCCCCCCCCCTCCTGAATCTATCCTGTGACCTTCTGAAAGTACTGATTTTTTTGTTTTTAAATTCAGTTTATATTGCACATCATTATGATTGATTGCAATGTGTATTTAAAAAGTCCAAAATTTATGGGGGAGGGGAATATCTACATGGATTTTATTGCAAGTAAATGGTGTGACATGAGGAAGAACGTCTTAATTCTTTTTTTCTTTCTGAGATAGAAAGGTATGCAAATATTTAAGAAAACTCTCTCCATTTCCATTTTCTTCTGCGACATGTTTGTACTAACCAGTCTCTAGTGGTGTGGAAAAAAGATACAAGTCCAGCTTTTTGAAATGATAATGCCTACAATAGTAAATGGAAAACATTGTATTTCAAAAGAGAGCTCAAGGAAAAACTGAATATTAAATGTGTTTGATTATTGTAGGTTTTATCATTCACTCTGGATGTGTTTAGCACCTGAAGGCTTATTAATCTCAACTGTCGCTGTTGACCTTTTTTTGTGTATTTGGAACTTAATAGCATGCCTAGTTCTTGTTTGATGTTGTTGGAGGAATGAGGAGTTCCTGGACGGAGACTAATGTGCATTACATTTCCATTGCCCTTTGTACATACTGCATGAAAGAGGTAACGTTAGTATGACTTGCTTTTTCTTTATATTGTTCTGTTAAGTTAAGTTCTTTAGTTAAAAATGGCATGAATACAGTTCAGTATTAAGTATTTTAAGTATTTAATAATTTAGAATTCTTAGTAATATGTGCATGATTTTTTTTCTGCTTTTTTATTGTTTTGATAGTTGGTACAAATGAAGAAATAGATACTTTTACAAAATAACATTAGCAGATCACAGACAAGAACAAAAGTAGATTTGAAAAAGATTACATATAGAATAGGAAAGTTATGGGAAATAATTATTACCAGTTTCTATATAATGAAACATGTATACACAAATTTTCTCACACATTTGCATATGCAATTATGCACACATGCACTCACACATTCATTCTCACTCTTGCTCTCATTCTCACTCTCTCGCTATCAGTCGGACATTTACCCTCGCCCTCACCCCTACCCTCACACACCTCTGACTAGACACAAAATGTACATATATTTATGTACTGTATTATTTGAGTACATACTTTGTGTTTTACTTGTTTCCATTATTTCCTTTTATTACTGATATGTTCATATTGATATAGAATTTACGCTTTAACCTAACTATTTATTTTTCTTTTTAAACGAGACTGCAAATTTTATATTAGCATTATACTAGTCCTTCCCTATTAGCTATAGAGTTATAGTAAGCTGTGGAATATAAAAGCAAAGAATAAATAAGGAAAAGTATTGTATATTTTGATAAAAGAAATTCATTTGACAAGAAAACATGTTTGCAAAAACGTAAAATGCACTTTTAAGATTTATGCTTCATACTGACAGAGATTTGCTTCTTGCTTTCCGCTTCAAAAAAGAAATAATAATTATTGTACTCTATTGAATTCTTTATTTTATTTTTTTTGTTTAAGGTTATTATTGATATGATAGGTACAAAAGAGACATTATGTCCATTGGGATTTTATACCTGATAGTTTCAGCAAAAATGAAATAATTGCTAAAATGATTATTTTCCTTAATTTTTTCTTTTTGTAGTTAATTGAACTTCAAATGATTTATCTAAGTCCTTTGAACCAATTAAATTTCAGTTATGCGAGCGAGCGGGCAAAGGAGAAAGCATGTAAATAATTGGCTGGTAAACAGGATCCTTCACTAAATTGGCAGCATGAATTCTAGGCCAAGCGTTCCACGGAAATGGGGAATCGAAGAAAATGGGAGGAAACGAAATGCGTTGTTGGTGCTGATTTACGGGATGATTCATATTCTCTCTCTCGCTCTTGCTCTCACTCTCTCTCACGCTCTCGCTCTCGCTCTTGTTCTCGCTCTCTCTCTCTTTTTGAGATAATTACTTTTCTTTTTCTTTTTGTCTTATTATTCACTCCCTTTGATGCAATAATGCAATCAGATGCAATGTTCAATAAGAAATAGGTTTAAACTTGAACTTGGTAATTGCCGTTTTTAAAAGGCATGCTCTCTGCACAGTATGTTTCTGTATTTGATTGTTTATTTATTCATCTATTTGTTGAATCTAACATTTTTATGGATTATTTTTATTATCATCTTTATTATTGATATTATTTCTATTTTGCTTTTTTTTGGATCGGGTGTCTTATCTAAAATTGATTTTTAAAAATCGATAGACAAGCTTGAACTGCACTTGCTTTTTAGTTTCATTTATCTTCTCACATTTTTCTTTTTATTTCTTGCCTATAGATACTTTTAAGCTTTCCAAGAGCAACCAAAATTATACATTTCCTTA
>NC_091580.1:27132852-27135352 GCF_042767895.1 Penaeus vannamei | reverse complement strand
TTAGGGATAGCTAGTATGAAAGGGAAATAAGCTACATACTAGTATCAATAAAATGATACAGTATAATTGTTTTTCATGTTGACAAAATTTTCCAGTGTTCGGAATATCTACTGCAATGCAATATTTGTAGTTTTTCTACTTGATTTCTTCTTAGACGCAAGAGAGAAGGGAAAATATGTTGTTGTTACTTTTACCTTCATTCTTGCGAGGGAATTTAGATACTTGATTAAAATGACACAGATTTGCCTCTCTTTGGGCTCTCGTGTGAACCAAAACAGGTTGAGCATATCCCACACTGATTGAAATTATGGTAGCAAATGGTAAGAGTAGAGGTGTTTTTCAGCATTTTTAAAAATTATTATTAAGTTTAAATGAAATGAGGTCTTTTGATAAGAAATTTGAGAGTACAAAATGTGATGTCTCTTTTTTTTATGATAATAATTCTGTGAAATTCCCATGCTCAAAAATAGTTTCATTTATAATTTTCAACCAAGATGGTTCCTCCTTTGACTTGCGATAAATCTCTGCTAAATGTTAAGTACGCAGAATAGCTGTTGTTTCTCCCCTGTCTCCTTATATAATAACTGATATAAATAGTTTGCATGATGACTGAAGATATTGGTATAAATGCTCACATTTACAGTATTTTGAGTGTAAGGTAAATCTATTTGTATCATTCTGTAAACCATTACTGGTAATAATTGAAAGAGAATTTTGCAAAGACGTAAAGAAATCTAAAAGGACCAACTAAACTCAGCAATAGAAGTTGAGTATTACTTCATACCTATGACAGGTATATATACTCTGAATTGTGTTGAGTTCATATGCCTTTTTACAACCTTGAAATTTACTTGACAATTCACCACTGTAAAATAAACAACTAAAGTAAAAAGATATATCAATTCAATACTAAAATCCAGTGTTTTGCACCAAGTACTAGACTCCTTTGAAGATGAATACACCCAAGAAATTCAGCTTTTATTTGGTTCATGTTCCTGAGTAGGGGTCTAGTATGTGAGTAAAGATACCAGGTTTTGAATGCCAAGTATATTTTTTTACTTTAGCTGTTATATTTTCCTACATATTTACTATGTATGGTTTCATAAACAAAATGATGAAGCCATCCATTTCTTACCCACTTACAGAGCAGTATGAACTCATGTCTTATATGTCTCTGGGATTTATTTTATGTCTCCACTTACCCTAAAGGTAGGGTCATGAAAGTCCATAGAGGAAGGGAGGAAGGAAAGAAAGATTGAAGGATTAAAGGAGGGAAAGACAGATAGAGTAAGAATAAGAAACAAAATGTTTAAGGGACATGAAATAGGTCAGGTAGATATACAAGGAAGTTGGGACTTAATGTATATCAGAGTAGATGATACAGAACCTACAATCAAAGTAAATTGCCAATTTTCAGTTTATCATAGTGTAATAGCAAATCTATGGTGCCATTTCATTCAAGGACATATGACTTAAGTTTGCCTCTCGTAACTATTAGTATTTTACAATAGCCAGCAAATGTCCAGGTTAAAGTTAGTAGATTAGTGCAGTACACAGTTATAAATCTGTGATATATTTATTTCAGCTACAGTATGTAATGCTTAGACATAAGTGGTACATCAAAATCTGAAATTAACTGACAATAATGATCAGAGAAATACATGGAAAGAGAGTTTGTTGTTAAGTTATGTGTTTTGTATGTAAAAGCACTGTTATCAGCTCTTGCTTCACTAAAATGGCCAATTGTAATGTGTGTGAGTCATATGAAGTATAATGAAACATGATGGTTTTCAAGATGGTTCCAGCAGCAAGGCATTTCTTTGTTGTTGAATTAAGATTTTTTTCAGTGCCATTTTTATTGTTTATGTAATATATGTTAAATGGTTGATTATGCAGATACTTGTTTTTTTTTTGTTTGTTTGTTTGGAAAAAATGTTCTTCCAATAATGTTCACAGGTTTGCTGTAATTTGGGGTTGAACCAGCTGTGGATGGTTGCTTAAATTTGTGGTTAGGAAATGTGAATCACTAATGTAATTATTGATTCTACTGGTATTGATGCTAAAAGACAGGAGCTTTGTATTCCTTTTTAGTGTTTGTCTTAAGGGAAATTCTGTTTGTTTTGTAATTAAGCTATAGGTTGACTAGCAAAAGGAAATGATATTTAGAGATTATGCCTAAACTTTGCTCACGGGATGCAACACTAGATTCTTGTTGTACTTTGTTAAAGGAAGCATTTTCAAAGCAAGAGATTAAAGTGTACATTTTCCAAGTTCTTGGATTTGAGTCTCGCCAGTCCCATATAATGAGGATACTCTGGTTTTCCTTTAGAAATTTGATTACAGAATCTCACCTAGGGTAAGTTTCAAGTCATGCAAATTCTTGTAGGTCAGAGACCTCTGACAGACAAAGTGATTGTAGTAAATTTGTGAATTCCAAAAAAACGGATTGCAAATTTAATGTAAGATGCCATTGTTATGTCCCACTATGCTCGTCATCAAT
>NC_091580.1:27115352-27127852 GCF_042767895.1 Penaeus vannamei | reverse complement strand
ACGGAGGTTTCAACATAGTTAGGTTAGGAGGCGGAAGTGTGAAGTAAATATCAAATTCAGTCATTTTTGGGCAAAGGCTTGTACTCTAGAATTTCTTAATTTTTATTCTATCTTATTTATTTATTTGTTTATAGTGTAGGCTCTGCAATGCGATTTTTTCTTGTTTTTTATCTTATTCATAGACTATAGATTTTTTTTTCGTCCCCTTATTAAACGAAAATCTGTCTCTTTTTTTCTTTTCTTTTGAAAGAGTAAGCCTGTAATTATATATATATAATTTTTGCAGAAAAATGAAATTATAATGCATTTGAGGAATCTTAAATTTTGATGGACATTAATGATATTCGCCAATTATCCGAATATGATCGAAATGAGTGGAATTTACAAATAAAAACAGTTTGATTATATATGTCAAGATAATTTTAGTGACTTTAACTAGAATCAATGTCCAACTACGACTTTTTAGCTAAGTTTACCCTCGTTTTTCGTTTTCAGTGTTTTATAACGAGCCTAACAGCTTCGTTGAATATTTTAAAAATTCATTCGGATAAACAAGATAATCAATGCAGACTGATATCAACTTTGCTTTCATTTAAAGTCTTTGATGGACTCATAATTCTTTAACCACATAAAATTCATAAAATTAAAATATTTCGAATACAGACAGATGATTCATTTTGCTATTAGGATTCCAGTCTCAACTGCATAACAAGGAATTATGATTCATGTTAAGAAAGAAAGAAAGAAAAAACTCCCTATGATCGAAATTTGATTTTGATTCCATTTACTTAGATTCAAATTCACCTTCAACTGAAGAAAACACACACACACACACACACACACACACACACACACACACACACACACACACACACACACCACACCACACACAAACACACACGCACACTAACTTTAATTAATTCAACAGCGGAATATAGCGACATACCACATTCATGATACCGTGTATCAACAAGCCAAGGTCTGTAAACACTGACCTTGATGATGGCAAGTGTATCATGCACTGATAACCGGAAATACTATTTTGGTGGAAGTGAACGAGCAGCATGGAATAGATGCTGAGGTTGTGTAAATAGACAGAGAAGCTAAAAAAAAGTGTAAAACTACAATATTATCTACCATCCAGGGGCCGGATTCACTAACATACGATCGTAACGCAATTACCAGCGGTCATTTTATCATTGCGTTTACCAGTGATGGCAAAGTGAGATTCTTGAAGAAATGGTAATTTGGATCAGCTGAGTTACAATCGTAAATCGACTCATTCTAATGGTAGCCAACAGAGGGCTCTGGTAAAGCAATTCCACCAATCAGCGAGCGCCATACATAATCTTTTAGGTTCCTTCGGCCAATCACGTAACATGTAAACAGACCTAGACACAACGAGATTTTTTTTAACTAATCGCCATAACTAAAACACTATTTAAGCACATGTAGAAATAAATATCTGTTTGATTATATCCATCATGTGGGATATATATTTACTGTATAGATAGGAACCAATAAGAACACTGTTATATAAATATATTATTGTTTACGTCAAACTAGAGACAGACCAAACAGTTTTTTTATTTATCTTTCATCATTCTTAAACAAAGAACCGGACCAAACAATTTTTTTTATTCATCGCCATTTGTCGCCAAAGGAAATATTTCAAGCTTATTCTTGCCCATGCACTTTAGAATTTGTTGTCAAAATGCGACACAGAAATTGCTACACGTTTATATATCAGCAAGGCAGTTTTTTCAGTATCATTTATGGTAATTATGTCACAGAAGAATTCTTTGAGAGTTCACTTATCTATCGATTCCATGCATTCTAGTATATAATATAGGCCTATAATGATACGAGAATTTGTGTGGATTTTATTCCTGCTAGTTTCATGTGAAATTTGCATTTCTTCACTATGTCCTCATTGTGATATCTGTCAGCTATTATATTAGCTACATCAGGTGAAAAAAACAAACCTGAAACATTGCTTAGATATTGATTTTTTGACGAGATAACACGTGATGGCATCTTCCCAGAAGTTACCAGTTCTCTGACCACTGGAAAAAATTATTATGGTAACTCCCATGGCAAGTTGTTTGTGAATACCACCGCTGTCTGTTTACCATGGTAACTATAATTGCCAGTGATTTTACCATCGTAAGTGAGTTAGTGAATCCGGGCTCAGGACTCCCCCCCCCAAGAAAAAAGCAGTGCAATTAAGAAAAAGTGTACCCCCCAAAAAAGAAAAAAAAAAAAAGTGTAATTCAAATACTGAGTTGAATTGTGGTATACAAACAATTGTATAGGATTTATGGACAAGCATCATTTATTTCATAAATATTTCTCTTCCAGTTATTTATTCATTTTTGTCGCATTTCCGAGCTCGGGTACAGATATCTCATTTGTCTCTCACTTGTCGCAAAAAAAAGTATTAGTACAAGCTAATTCCACAATTTTCCAGAAAAAGACCATTATTTGTAGAACAACCATTGCTCACAATCATAACTTTAAATCATCTTTCAATAAACAAAACACACACCAAAAAAGGCCAAAAGTATAGGCCTCCAACCCTCAAAAACAGAATCCAACCCCTTGAAATCCAACCCTTTAGAGGATCGAGAGAACCTGAGTTGACAATGTTTACTTTCCTTCGTCGATACTTTTCGTCATCCCGTCAGTCGGTCTTCATCTCCTGTACCTTCTGGGGATCACGTACTCCCTCAGGGGGGTCATGTACCTCAGAAGCAGTGTCCTGGGAGATGCCACCCATGCAACGGAGGAGAGAGAGTCTACTTAAAGCCTCAACTATTGGTAAAAAAAGGAACAAACATGACGAGTTTGTGTAAGTTTTGTTGTTATATTTTTTGGGGGAGGATTATAACATGGCACTGTGTTAGGAAATCAAGGGAATGTTATGGTTTTGTGTGTTATGGGGTGGCTGGAGGTAAAAGGCAAATCAAGTCGAGAAAAAACAACAGTATAAGATATATTTAACCCTGAGAGTTCAAAAATGTTATCTACAAGACTAGCAGCAGGGGGTATCTGTGAGAGGAAGATAACTATTTAGCCACACAGACAATAACACCTGAAAGCATATCTGGGAGATACTGCTTGGGAAATAGAGCATAAAACAAGCACATGAACTCAAAACTTCATGTGTGTGTGTGCATGTGATATATGCACGCACACACACTAAACACACACACACACACACACACACACACACACACACACACACACACACACACACACACACACACACACACACACACACACACACACACACACACACACACACACACACGTTGCACCTTGGCTCCCCGCATGGATTCTGCCTGTCATCTTACACAGTGGTCTAAGCATAGCCAAACATCACGCATGCACAATGTGACAGTCGGTGCTGAGGGCAGAAGTCTTGCAACAACACACACTCTTGCGGAAGAGGAAAGACAACATACCGTTGGCAAGCAGTGGACACGCATACATGCATATAATGTGTGTGTATTCGTGGGTGAGAATTTTGTCAGACAGAAGATTGTTTACATTATGTAAAATAAAACGATAGATGGAACAGGGGTAATGTGCCATGGAGATAGCTTAGTTACACTTATAGTGTATATGACTTTTATAAATGAAATGCGCACACACACACACACACACACACACACACACACACACACACACACACACACACACACACACACACACACACACACACACACACACACACACTATTCAGTATCTTTACTCTGAAGATATTGATGTGTGTTGCCTTCTGGAAGTCAGAACTGATGCTCGTTATGCAAAAATTGCTGGATACACATATGCCAGACCTAATTTTGCTAATCCCTCTACAAGAGGACTTGGTACTTACATAAAGAATACTTTTCCATCAAAAGTGATCGAGGACAAACGTGACAACACATGTGCTGAATATCTTAGTTTTGATTCCAAGATATTCAGCACATGATGGTGATAGTTTTACTTCCAAGAAATATTTAAAACCATCACCATCATGAATGTATATAATCCACATGATAGTGAAGTGGTACCTAAACCTCCTAGCAGAATGATACATAAGGATACAATCTTACTGTGTGGGGATTTTAATGCTTATCCTATCCTGGGCTCTGACTGAAGCAACACAGGCAAAACCTGTAAGATTTATGATGGCCATCTCCAAAACACAAGTGACCCTATACGTCTATTATTCCCCTTAGAAAAGATTCACTGTACAATCAGACCACAACCCCAAATACTGGTAGAAGAAGCCCACCTCATTAACCCCTTCGATACCATCTTGCTACAAAACATCTTGAGTTTATTTAAAGGATTGGCTGCTGGTATGAAGACCTTATTCCTCCCAGCTTTGATAATTTTAATGAAAATTTCTGTCAACAAGTTGCTAACATTATTACCCAGCTCCACCCCAGAAACCCTGTTAAACATAGGTCTTCATCCTCCAGAGATAAACGAGCATACCACCTTAATAAAGATCCTGAAATAAAGCTACTTAGGAAGTTAATACGGTCTACAGTAGATCAGCTATACACTTGGGGAAAAACCTATATTGCTAAGGATCTTGTAATCTTTAGTAAAAACCTTGAAGAGATAAGTCAGAACGGGAAGAGATCGTATACCTGAGCAGAATCGCTTGACTCCACGACTCCCCTGAGTAATGTGTGGAGGGAAATCAACAAGATTAAAGGTAATGCATACAATGCAACACCCCACTTTCACCCAGAAAGGGTAGTTTTGTCATTGTTCAGTAAATGCTTCGGAAACTCCTCTCTCGATAATCTTCCATTATCTATACGCAGATGCTCCCTTCAGTCACAACACGAAAATGAAATTGACCATCAGTGCCAACTTCTACATGAGGCTGACGCACCATTCACAAGTCAGGAACTTCTTGCAGCCATTAAGACTAGTAAATCCACTGTACCTGGGGATAATGCAATCACTTAAGACATCATCCGACTCCTTACAAAGGTACAGATAAAGGGAGGAGATTCTCCTCTTGATCTCTGCAACTTAACCTATACTGCAGGCATCTTGCCTATTGCTTGAAAATAAGCTACCATTATTCCTATCCCAGAACCAGGATGTCCTGATGAATTTAGAGTAATTTCTCTGACATCCTGTCTCTCTACAATCTGTGAAAGGATTCTTCACAGTCGTCTGCTCCACCAGATCCAAGATTAAATCTACCCATCAGTCTCTGGCTTTCAAAAGGGGAAAGGAACTAGTGTAAAAATGGGTCATAGAGCCTTTTCACTTTATAGATTTCAAGGGAATATTCGGCAGAGCCTCCTTCTACTGAAATCCTCCATGAATTAACTCTTCTAGGGAGAGTTAATCCATAGCAAACCTCTGCTATGGATAAAGGATTATCTGTCTTCGACAAGAGCAAAAGTATGGTACCAAGGCACCTACACTACTAAAGGCACGGTCAGACTACCCATAAATTTCAATGGGATTCAGTGATTTTCCGTGGGCTGGAACCAACCCACCCATCCATGGTGTTCACACTGAAAAGAACCATCCGCTCTGTCCAGTGGAATCGCGGCATCAAAACAAATCGTTTTGACCGTAGATTCTCGCTATAGATGCCGCAACCTTCTCCCTAACTCTTGAAACTCTTTCATGTTTCCAGAGTTTTTTCTTTTCTTTCTCTTGGACGAGTGGTGTGATCAACCTGTTTGTGGACACCGCCTCGCTGTAAACCCTGCCTCCATAGATATTAAACTGGAAAAATAAGGCTGAAGTTTGAATTCAAATTAAAAATCTTTATTATAAAAGCCTCAGTCAGTGAGCTGCCTTCAAAATAAAAATCGTTTATTTTCTAAAGCCTCAGAGAGCTGCCATTTTGATATTCGAGATGATGCACGCTCGCCCCATGCAATATTGTCATTAGTATGTATCAGTATAGTGTATGTATCAGCTGGTGGCAAAAGACGTAGTATATATCAGTGTAGTGTAGTATGTATCAGCTGGTGGCAATAGACTGGAGTTTGCTCAGTGTGCTTTGGTAGTTATAAATCTAGCCGTCGTGGCGCTAGGGGTTGTGTTGCTGGCGGTATTTTTGAAATCCAGGGTTTTAGATCTGTGGAAGACGGAAATTTAGCGTTGATAAATTTGAGTCGACATTTTATTAGGGGTAAAAAAATACGGTCGGTCGGGTTACCTGAACCAAAGATATAATTTGATTGGCTTGATAGAGCTAATCATGTTCGACGCCCTCGATACTTCAGTCTCATAAAGTCCAACTTAGAATGGAAGACCAAAACTGCTCAAACTATTCTTAGCTTCAATGTATGGAACACTGATGCTATCAACATCCCAAAAGCAACGCTTCCTGCACCACAGCATAAATTACATGTTCATGTTCATATTGATGAATTAGCAAGGTCTAAATCACTGACTTCAATAAAAGAGTTAAGAGTCCTTTACCTTTTCTCCATTCCCCTCATAGCAATCCCCCCCCCCCCCCCACACACACACACGTGCAATCTACCGTGATGACACTGCTAATCCTCATGAAGCAGCATGGATTAGTGTACAAATTTCAACACACTGGATTACTGGAGAAATCTTAGAAATAGGTAGATATAGATATATATGTTTATCACACATGCGCTCATACATGTAGGTATAGATATATGTTTTATAAGTAGATATAGATCTATATGATTATCACACATGTGCTTATACATGTAGATATAGATATATGTTTTATTAGTAGATATAGGTATATATGTTTATCACACATGCGCTTATACATGTAGATATAGATATATGTTTTATTAGTAGATATAGGTATATATGATTATCACACATGCGCTTATACATGTAGATATAGATATAAATGTCCTATTAGTAGATATAGATATATATGTTTATCACACATACACTTATACATGTATGCATATCTATGCATGCAACGAGGAAAAGTAAGTTATTATGTCGTGTAAATGATAATCTCCCACCGCGTTTAGCTTGCAACAGAAAACGGGGATAAAAGAAAGAAAATGGGCATAGTATCCTCTCAGCCACGCGAAGTTGCACAAGCAGAACCTCACGTAGACAGAAAGGCGATGCTGCATGAATATATATCGTGGTCGGCCGGTTATCAAAAACATTCAGTCATTTTTTCGAGGAGAGTCGCATGATTCAGCGCCATCTCGCGTTTATCATTGCCGTCGTTAAATGCAACGACACTACCGCGCTTAAAATTATCTTGATTAGATGTTTCTTACTATCATTATTATTATTGTTATAATTATCGTCAGTTATTATTGTTATTCTTATTATATTTAAAAGTACTTACTTGTTTTTATGGTAATGTGAATCGAATAATATCCCTTTTGCCTCAAATGATATTATTTGCAAACATACATACATACAGATTAATATCACTGTCATCATCATCATTATCATTACAATTATTTTGTTATCATTATATCAGATAAAAATGTAAGACTGGTAAAAAATGTATGTGAAGATGAAAGAAATATACGTATGACAAACAATTTCACTGTTAAGGTTGGCCTACATCAAGGTCCGTCTCTGAGTCGATACACGCACGCACGCACACACACACACACACACACACACACACACACACACACACACACACACACACACACACACACACACACACACACACACTCACTCACTCACTCACTCACTCACTCTCTCTCTCTCTCTCTCTCTCTCTGATAAAGCATAATTCATTTTTTTTATCATACTCCTCTCTCTCTCTCTCTCTCTGTCTCTCTCTCTCTCTCTCTCTCTCTCTCTCTCTCTCTCTCTCTCTCTCTCTCTCTCTCTCTCTCTCTCTCCTCACAATGATGATTGATAAAGCATAATTCAGTTTTTTTTAAAAATCATACTCTTATCAGACAACTCTAAAGAGATAGATTTTCGCTTATTCATGCTGAAAATAGTACAACCAGATCCATGGGGTATGCTACTTGCAGACGATATATATTTCTGATAGACACCGCCATTAAAAGAATTGAGGAGAAGCTGGAGAGATGGAGAAGAGAGAAAAATATAAGAAATGGAGAAGAGAGGTAAAGAAGGAAGAACGAGAAGAGAGAAAGATGTGAGAAATGGAGAAGAGAGGTAAATAGGGACGGAGAAGGGAGAGGAGAAATGGAGAAGAGAGGTAAAGAGGAAAGAAGGAGAAGAGAGGTAAAGAAGAAAGTAGGAGAAGAGAGGTAAAGAAGAAAGAAGGAGAAGAGAGGCAGAGAAGGAAGAAGGAGAAGAGAGGTAAAGGATGAAGGAGATGAGAGAGGTGAATTGGAGAAAAGAGGTAAAGAAGAAAAAAGAAGAGAGGTAAAGAAGGAAGAAGAAGAAGAGAGGTAAAGAAGGAAGGAGAAGAGAGAGGAGAAATGGTGAAGAAAGGTAAAGAAGAAAGAAGAAGACGAGAGGCAAAGAACAAAGAAGGAGAAGAGAGGTAAAGAAGGAAGGAGAAGAGAAAGGAGAAATGGAGAAGAGAGGTAAAGAAGAAAGTAGGAGAAGAGAGGTAAAGAAAAAAGTAGGAGAAGAGAGGTAAAGAAGAAAGTAGGAGAAGAAAGGCAAAGAAGACAGTAGAAGAGAGGTAAAGAAGGAAGGAGAAGAGAGAAGGATATGAGGTTAAGTGTATACTTGTTTTTTTCTCTCTCTCTTCAGCAAACATCTCGTTATCATAATCAGTGTGTGATATGAAACTCATTAGAGTGACCGCTAATTGCCTTTACACAAACACTCTTCCATGCAAAATAGATTCACTGATATTCGCATTACCTCGTGCGTCTGGCAGTGCGTTTTGCATGTTCTGTGCGTGCGTGCATGTGTGTGTGTGCGCGTGCGTGCGTGATGAGACCAGAAATGATTAAAAATGACGGAGAGAGGAGACTTTATGTGGCGGAATGGCGTCTGTTGAGGTGGATGTGTCGAGATTCGAGACTTGGCGGGATTAGTAATGATAGAATTTGAGGAACAACTTATTATTACCATCATTATCATTATTATTAATAATATCATTATTACCATTATTACTATTATCGTCATTATTATTATTACCATTATTACCATTATCGTCATTATTATTACCATTATTGCCATTATCGTCATTATTATTACCATTATTGCCATTATCGTCACTATTATTATTACCATTCTTCTTCTTCTTCTTATTATTATTATTATTATTACCATTACTACTATTATTATTGTTGTTGCTGTTGTTATTGTTGTTATTATTTTGTAAATTATTATTATTGCTATCATTACTGTTATTATTACTATCATTATTATTATTATTATTATTATTATTATTATTATTATTATTATTATTATTGTTTGTATAATATGCATTATTCTTATTCTTATTGTTGTCATTAGTATTAATATTATCTTTATTATCATAATTATAATTATAAGAACTCTAATTATTGCTGCTATGATCAGTATCTTTACCATCGTTATCATTATCATCAGTTTTATGACCATCATCATCATTAGCACCAGTATCATGACCATTATTATGCTTATCATTGGTATTAAAACCATTAATATCAGTATTATTACCATTATCATCATTAACTTCAGTATTATGACCATTTTCATCATTAACATCAGTATTAAGACCATTACCACCTATCATCATCTTTATTAAGAATAGCATAAAAATGAGGGGGGGAAGGGGGAGGGGAGGGGAGAGAGAGAGAGAGGGGAGAGAGAGAGAGAGAGAGAGAGAGGGGAGAGAGAGAGAAAGAGAGAAAGAAAGGCAGAGAGGAAAGGGAGGAAGAAGAAGAAGAAGAAGAAGAAGAAGAAGAAGAAGAAGAAGAAGAAGAGAGAGAGAGAGAGAGAGAGAGAGAGAGAGAGAGAGAGAGAGAGAGAGAGAGAGAGAGAGAGAGAGAGAGAGAGAGAGAGAGAGAGAGAAAGTGCCTACGACAATTTTGCTCCTTCAAAGAATGTATAACCCATACCGGATGCTGCTCACAATGTTACTTGATGAAGCATAATTCCATTTTTTTATTATCATTCTCTTATCAGGTAACTCTATGGAGACAGCTGTTGGCTCACTCCCTTATCGCTTGATATCTTGATGATTCGTAGTAGATCAGTAGTAGTGATAAAGAGGGATTAGCAATAAGTCCTACGATTTATATAGTTCTATAGTTTTATGAAAAAAACATGTTATTTATCATATGTGTGAATAATATAATGATATGATATATATGATAGTGTAATTGTAATAATAAAATGGTGTAAATAATATAATGATATAATATAATGCATAATAGTGTAAATAATATAATGATATAACATAATATATAATGGTGTAAATACTATTATGATATAATATAACATATGATAGTGTAAATAATGTAACGATATGATATAATATAAAATAGTGTAAATATAATAATATAATGGTGTAAATAATATAATGATATGATATAATATATAATAGTGTAAATAATATAATGATATAATAATATATAATAGTGTAAATATAATGATATATTATAATATATAATAGTGTAAATAATATAATGATATAATATGATATATAATAGTGAAAATCATATAATATAATATGATATATAATAATTTAAATGTGACAATATAGTAGTGTAAATAATATAATCATATAATATAATATAATAGTGTAACTAATATAATGATGTAAATAATACAATGGATTATATCTCGTAGCGAACGTTTCTCGGAATTTGGTGACGAAACGTTTGTACGGGAAAGGACACAGGAAACGTATGGGTGCGTTTTTTTCTGTGCTAGGGATTTGGTATGTTGATTTTTGTTCTTGTGTTATAGTTACTGCTGTTGTTATTACTATTTTTCTTTTGTTATTGGTATTATTATAACTTATCATTATTATAACTATTATTATTATCGTCATCTTTGATGATAATATTATTATTTTTATTATCATTAATACTGTCTATCTACCTGTCTATTTACCATACACACACTTTTACAAAAAAATGCTAAGCCCACAATCTTACAGTAAGATTTTTTTTTCATTTAGTTGTTAACTTTTTCCATTTATTTATTTATTTATTTATTTATGTTTTGTCTAATTGGGCGTGGGAAAGTATAACGAGCGATGGGTGTAGCTTGCGGAAGGAAACCCACAGTGTGACACTCCTTGTTAATTTTTTGTTTCTCTCATTATCTTTATATTGTTATGATTATCGTCATCATCGTCAATATCATCATTATCATTATTATTGTTACCATCATTGTTATCATTATCATTACTATTATTACCATCATCATTTTTATTATTATCATTATCATTATTACGATCATCAGCAGCAGTATTATCAATATCATTATTATTATCATTATTATCATTCCTATCATCATTATTACCATTATCATTATTATCATCATCATTACTATTACCACCGTCATTATTATCACTATAAATCTCTAGCAATCTGTCTACCGCTATGCTGTTTCCCACAATATTTTCATTATAATGTTTATTGTTTATTTCTTCCAGTGATAATTTCTCCATTAAAAGGATGATTTTCGAAATTGCTGTCAAACGTTCCCAAAAAAATTTATTTTTTTCATCCTGTAGCCTCAAAAAAAAAAGAAAAAAGAAAAAAGAGGGAGAGGGAGAGGGAGAGGGAGAGGGAGAGGGAGAGGGAGAGGGAGGGGAGGGGGAGGGAGAGGGAGAGGGAGATGGAGAGGGAGGGAGGGAGAGAGAGGGAGAGAGAGGAGAGAGAGGGAGGGAGGGAGGGGAGGGAGGGAGGGAGGGAGGGAGGGAGGGAGAGAGAGAGAGAGAGAGAGAGAGAGAGAGAGAGAGAGAGAGAGAGAGAGAGAGAGAGAGAGAGAGAGAGAGAAAGAGAGAGAGAGAGAGAAGATATATATATATATATATATATATATATATATATATATATATATATATATATATATAGAGAGAGAGAGAGAGAGAGAGAGAGAGAGAAAGAGATAGATAGATAGATAGAGAGAAAGAGAGAGAGAGAGAGTCAATTAGATTTTTTTAGCGTCCTAAGTGGATAAGAAACTTTATTTTTCCTCAGATGCTCTTCTATTTTCTTATAAGTTTACCTTCAACATCTTCCCCATGGAACCTCACCATATAATCCATCCCAACATTCGCCCTAAAAAAAAAAAAAAAAAAAAAAAAAAAAAAAAAAAAAAATCTGAAAAAATCGGAAAAAAATCGCAAAAAAAATCGGAAAAAAAAATCTTATAACGCACTAGAATTTCAACGAATCCATACGTATGCGATTACGTCAATTACCACATTAAGGTGAAAAAAGGATGGGGCCTTGAACATCGGCTTTCACACGAAATATTGTGAAACCAAAAGGATATCCTGACAAAGAACGTTTACACTTATAATAAAAAGAAAGAAAAAAAAATCTTGATAATACTACCTCTCTAAAGTACATTGAAATCGGGAAACCTCATATAGGGGGAAATATGGATAA
>NC_091580.1:27105352-27107852 GCF_042767895.1 Penaeus vannamei | reverse complement strand
ACAATTGAAAAGCGCTATCCGTTGATGCGCAAAAAGAGGAGGAAGGTTAGACCAGGAGCAACTTGAGGTGTCATGGCGTCTGTTTATTTTGATGACGTCACAAATGTTACGGACGCTTTGTGACTATGGTCGATCATTTAGCTCTTTTCAGTTTTAAAAAAGGATGGAAAATTATTTTAATGGTTATATTGCTCGTAGTGGGATTCAAGCCAAATGCCTGTATTTTTTACTCAGCTTGAAGGAATTAAGTATACTTACTTTTAGTAATACCTCCATACACTAAATGAATGAACGAAAGGTATTTACATATTCACAAATCATCCGTAACTTTGCTGACGTCATCAAAATAAACAGACGCCATGACACCTCCTCGAGTTGCTACTGATTTAGCCTTCCCCACAAAAAGAGTCCGAAAGGAAGATTTAACAGAAACAATGGAAGCAGAAAACAGTTTACGCGCAGAAAGAAGTCATAAAAGAAATGACGAAATAAAAAGAATCAGTTGAAAACACAAGTCATAGATGCACAGAAAAAATACGAAAGGAAGATCTGACAAATAAAAGAAAAACAATTGAAATAACAAGTAGATGTCCTAAAAAGTCCAACAGGAAGATCTGACAAAAGAAAAACAATTGAAATAACAAGTAAATGACCCAAAAAAATCCGAGAGGAAGATCTAACGAATAAAGAAAAACAATAGAAATAACAAGTAGATGACCCAAAAAAATCCGAATAAAGAAAAACAATAGAAGTAACAAGTAGATGACCCAAAAAATGCGAAAGGAAGATCTAACGAATAAAGAAAAACAATAGAAATAACAAGTGGATGACCCAAAAGGTCCGAAAGGATGATCCAAGGACATACATTTCGTGCGTAGGAAGTGACCGCTCCTACAGGACCTCATACCCCCCCTTGGTTTGAGGTGTGTTTCGTATCCTTATTATTCTCGCTTCTGGTCTATGTCTGTTTATTTATTTATTTATTTATTCATTTTTTAAGCTGTCTCTCTCTTCTTCTTTATTAACATCATTTGTTTGTTTTTTCCCTACTTTTTCAACTTTATTTGTCGTCTTTTTTCCTTCTTTTTTAACCTTGTTTGTTTGTCAGTTCTTTTTTTTTAATTTTTAGTGATTTCTTAAAAAAAATGTCTGTCTCTCTCTTTCATTATCAACTTTATTTGTATGTTTTGTTTTTCTTCTTCTTTATCAACTTTATTAATTCATTTGCCTCTCCCTTTCTTGAGTACCCTTCTGTATTAACTTATTTATTTGTATGTTTTCGTTTCTTTGTCAACTTTATTTATTCACGTTTGTATATCATTTTTATTAACTTTATCTATTTGTCTGTCTTTCTTCTTCTGTCTTTTCCATTCTTTATCAATTTTATTTGTTTGTCTGTTTTTCTCTTTTTATGAGCTTTATTTATTCATTTATCTCTTCCCTTCTAACTTTATCAATCTATCTCTTTTCCCTCCTTTACTCGCTTTATTTACTTGTCTGACTTTTTTCTTGTTTATTGATTTTATTATTTCGTCTGTCGTTTCCCTCCTTCGCTAACCTTATTTATTCATTTGTCATCTACCTTATTTATTAACTTTAGTTATTTGCCTATCCGTTCACTTTTTTCCTATTTCATTAACTTTATCTATATTCTTTCTTTATCAACTTTATTTATTTTTTATCTTTACTCTTCTTTATCTATCTATTTATCTTCTTTATCTGTCTTATCTCTTGATCTTGTAGGCCCGTAATTGATATCCATTTCATCACAATACAATATTTGTTGTCAATAGTCACAAATAGGCAAATAAACGGATAACATCATAAATGCAACACAGTTTACCTCATATCAACATAACATGCAGTGTTATCAGGGAACACTCCTTCAACAGATGAACAGTTTGAAAGTCTATGGCCAGGGCGCTGTCGGTATTACAAACGCGGCAACAGCTGCTCTGAAACGTTCTCATGAATCATTCTCATAAACATGCTCTGTTCAGCGTAAAATTCCCACGGCGGAAGGAGTGGTTTTTCCACTTCTACTGCCGCTGAATTTTGTATCGCATTCCATCGGCTCATGTATCATGTTCTTCTGCTGAAGGTATATTGCATGGTACTTATAAAGATTGTGGCTGTTCTGATAAGTTCTTGTCAAGAATTTGCAGGAACGCGCCGGTCTCCAACCAAAATTCCCGCGGCTAATGGAATGGTTTTTCCACTTCTATTGTCGCTGAATTTATATCGCATTCCATCGGCTTATGTATCATTGTCTTCTCCTGAAGGTATATTGCATGGTACATATCCAGATTGCGGCGGTTCTAAAACGTTCTTATCATTAAATCTCAGAAACACGTCGTTCTGTTCAACGTAAAATTCGGCTTTTGTTCTTTAGTCGCTGATTTGTATCGCATTCCATCGGCATATATATAGCATCTTTCTTCTTGAGGTATATTGCATGATACACATCAAGATTGCAGCTGTTCTAAAACGTTCTTATCAT
>NC_091580.1:27082852-27095352 GCF_042767895.1 Penaeus vannamei | reverse complement strand
GCCAGGTGTCTGCACCATACGGCACTCCATATTGCATATTTGGTCAACGGCCTCGGGGTACGGCAGTCTCCATGGCAACCGAAGACAGTGGCAGGAACAGCTCGCCGTGGCAGGACCTGGCATAGCGACAGACAGGTGTTTATGATGGAGGGAGTTTCTACGGCGGGTGTGTGTGGAAAGCGCAAAATGTTTTCAGTCGTAAATCACCCCCTTTGTGGACTGCTTGCCGGCCATTGGCTGTTTATTAATTGGAAAACAGTGGCGTGAAAATAACCATTTGTATTATAAACAATCCCATATGTGGAATGCCTACTGTTCATGAGCAGTTACGTAAAGCGCGCGCTCGCGCGCACACACACACACACACACACACACACACAGAGAGAGAGAGAGAGAGAGAGAGAGAGAGAGAAAGAGAGAAAGAGAGAAATGTAGAGAAGAAGAGAGAAATAGAAAGAGAAAGAGAGAGAGAAAAAAACAGGACATACTACAAGAACCCGGAAACGAAAAAAACAAAAACAAATGGAAAAGGAACACACTCTAGAGACAGAAATGAAAACGCCTGACCCATACCAGCGAGAGAGAGAGAAAAAAAACAAAAAAACCCGAAGCCCATAATTCAAGACGCCAGGTAGACCAGAAGACCTTGCTCCTTCTCCCTAGGAACACTCAGACACGGGGAGTCCTCGCTGTTGGAGATATTTATGACAAGAGGAAGGGATCCTTCTCAGCCGGTTGGCGAGTGGAAGGCTGGGAACAGTTCGGAGATTTCAAATCTGTGACACATAATCTCTTCTTTCTCTGTCTCTTTCTTTTTTTCTTCTCAGACACAGGAGTCCTTCTCTGTTTGAGATATTTATGACAGGAGGAAGGGATCTTGTCAGCCGGTTGGCGAGTGGACGGCTGGGAACAGTTCGGAGATTTCAAAATCTGTCTCTCTCCTTTCCTTAATCTGTCTCTTTTTCTTTCTTCTCTCTATTTTCTCTTTCTCTTTCCCTTTCCATCCTCTGTCTCTCTCTCTCTCTCTCTCAACTCTCTCTCTCTCTCTCTCCTCCCTGTCCTCCTTCCTCCCCTTTCCTCCATCCCCCTCTCTCTGTCTCTGTCTCTCTCTCTCCCTCTCTCTCTCCCTCTCCCTCCAACCTTCCCTCCCTCCCCCCCCCTCTCTCTCTCTGTACATATATTTATTTATTTTTTTGAGTGAATAAAAGGAAGATTTAGTTCTCTGATAAACAGATGGTTAACACTTCTCGTTCATTCCCCACGGCGCCTCGAGGTCCAACTCCCAAGAAAAGCTTGTATCTCGATCAGGTTTGTCAAGCAGCGCAAGGCAAGAGAAGTCGAGAGTATCCATATAGCAACAGTTTGTGGACAAAGTGGCCCAGGTTTATGTAATATGGCACACTGTTCTTTGAAAGTGAATAGTGATTGAGGGCGTTGTTGCTGTAGATGATGAAGGAATCTGTGCTGTGCTGGGAAATATGTCAGAGAGTATTTTATTTTTTTTGTTTTTTTGTTGTTTGGTTGACTATTTGATGGGTTGATTTGGTATTATTATTTTGATTGTTATTATTGTTATTGGTATGATTATCGTTATCGGTATCATATCATTGTTATTACTATTATTATTACTATTATTATTTATATTATTGTTATTATTATTACTATTATTATTTATATTATTGTTATTATTATTACTATTATTATTTATATTATTGTTATTATTATTATTATTAGTAGTAGTAGTATTACTATTATTATTATTATCATTTATTATGTTTAACACAGACAACGAATTTTCATATAAAGTAGTAGTAGTAGTAGTTTTACTATTATTATTATTATCATTTATGTTTAACACAGACAACGAATTCTCATATAAAGTCCAATGTTATTTTTTACTGGGTAGAGCACAGCCCGGTTCCCTGCCCAGGCCTGAGTAACCATTCGAATCCCAATTTTTTTCTTAAATCCTATACAATCAACTATCGTATCTACTCTATACTGTGATTGTAATTCCTGTATTTTAGTAGGAATGTATGCGAGAGAGAGAGAGACAGAGAGAGAGAGGGATGGAGGGAGAGAGAGAGAGAGAGAGAGAGAGAGAGAGAGAGAGAGAGAGAGAGAGAGAGAGAGAGAGAGAGAGAGAGAGAGAGAGAGAGAGAGACAGAGACAGAGACAGAGGCAGAGACAGACAGACAGACAGACAGACAGACAGACAGACAGACAGACAGACAGACAGACAGACAGACAGACAGAGAGAGGGATGGAGGGAGGGAGAGAGAGAGAGAGAGAGAGAGAGAGAGAGAGAGAGAGAGAGAGAGAGAGAGAGAGAGAGAGAGAGAGAGAGAGAGACAGAGAGAGAGAGAGGGATGGAGGGAGAGAGAGAGAGAGAGAGGGATGGAGGGAGAGAGATGGGGAGGGAGAGAGGGAGAGAGAGATGGGGAGGAGAGAGAGAGATGGGATGAGGAGAGAGGATGGGAGATGGGGAGGGGGGGAGAGATGGGGAGGGAGGGAGGGAGAGAGATGGGGAGGGAGAGAGAGAGGGAGGCAGAGGGGGAGGAGGGAGAGAGAGGAGGAGGGAGAGAAGAGGGAGTGAGACAGAGAGTGAGAGAGCAGAGAGAGAGATTGGGAGGGAGGGAGAGAGATTGGGAGGGAGGGAGAGAGAGATTGGGAGGGAGGGAGGGAGAGAGAGGATTGGAGGGAGAGAGATGGGGAGGGAGTATATATATGGGGAGGGAGATATAGAGAGAGAGATATATATATATATAATGTTATTAATAATATTAATTTTACTATTTTGTATTATTTATATTATATATATTTTTATTTTTATTTATTATTATTATTATTATTATGTATATAATATATATATATATATAATAATATATATTTTTATTTATTTATATATAATATATATATATATATATATATATATATATATATATATATTTATTTAATATATATATATATATATATATATATATATATATATATATATATTTATTTTTATTTATATATTTATTTTTATTTATTTACATATATATATATATACATATATATATATATATATATATATATATATATATATATAAAGTGATATATATATGTATGAATATATATATATATATATATATATATATATATATATATATATATATATATATATATATATATATGATATATATATATATCACATCTATATACAGAATACGCAGAGAGAGAGTGCAAAGTATTAAAGAGTGTATTATTATGGGTGTATTAAAAAAATACTCGGCAACCGAACCACATTCCAAAAAAGGCATTCCGAACGAGGGGTTTCCTACGGTCTGTGGCATCCGTACACCAACCATGTGATCGGAAAGTTCCAGTCCTAGATGCTTCAAGAACGGTCTATCGAGTGTGTCTGCAATATTCAGCTGTTGAAGATGCCAGGCCGGTGCAAGGGCCACGTGTCGTCTGCAGGAGAGGGCCGACGTCTGCAGATCTATCTTTAAAAAATAGCCAGAGGACCGTAAGTTTTCGTATAAGTAAGCATTCGGCTCTTTTGTTAAGTAGAGGAACGGCCTCTGCTTTCACTTCTACGCGGAATACACAGCCTCGCGTGTCGGTGCGAGAGCCTCCCCTCGCCACAGACAGACAGACAGACTTTGCCGGAATGCAATTTAATAAACGAGGGTTTTTTTTTAAAGGGTTCCTGCAATGCGTGTGTGTGTGTGGGGGGGGGGGGGGGTGAATTCGTGCTCTGGGAGTTCATGCGAAGGTTCATATGCTGTGCAATTTGGAGCATTCTTGGCAATGATTTTTTATTCTTCACAATTTGAAGTGTTCCTCGCAATGAGGTTGTTTGTAATTTGGAGCTTTCTTTGCAATAAGAAGCGTTCTTTGCAATATGTAGTCTCCTTTGCAATATCAAGCATTGTTTTGCATGTGCAGTATTCTCTTAGAATACGGGGGCTTCCTTGCAATTTGGAATGTTCTTTGGCATATGGAACATTTTCACAATACGGAGTGATTTTTGCTTAATAAAAAGCATTCTCTGCAATAAGGACCGTTCTCTGCAGTATATGAGGCGTTCTTTGCAATAACGACAGTCTTTGACAGTAGTTGAAGCGTTCTCTGCAATAAGGACCGTACTGTGAAGTAAATGAAGTGTTCTTTGCAATCAGGAGCGTTTTCTGCCTATGAAGTGTTCTTTGCAACAAAGAGCGTTTTCTGCCTATGAAGTGTTCTTTGCAAAATCCAAGTTTCTTTCCTGCTGCGAATTCGTATGCACTGGCCAGCGTGCATTCTTCACGTGCTGCCGAATGCTATTTTTAGAGAGGTTACGTAATGTGCACATCGGAGGCAAGACAGCGTTAAGCAACATCAAGCAAATCCTCCTTGGATGGAGGGTTGAAGGTGATGGCGGGGGGGGGGGGGGGGTGCGGGGATGAGGATGCGGCTGAACATATGTGTGCATTCATATGTTTGTATGCATGCACGCACTCACACACGTTCACGCACACGCGCGCGCACACACGTGTATATATTTGTGGATAATGAAATATGTATGTATATATGTATGTATATAAAAGTATTTATATATACATTTATATATACACACATACATAAACACACACACACACACACACACACACACACACACACACACACACACACACACACACACACACACACACACACGCATATATATACATATATATAGAATGTATTTATATATATATATATATATACACACACATATACATAAACACACACACACACACACACACACGCACACACACACACACACACACACACACACACACACACACACACACACACACATACACACACACACACACATACACACACACACACACACATTCACACACACACACATACACACACATATACACAAATTCACACACACGCACACACACACACGCACACACACACACGCACACACACACACACACACACACACACACACACACACACACACACACACACACACACACACACACACACACACACACACACACACACACACACACATATATTTATATATATATATATATATACACACATTATATGTATATATATGTATATATATACATAAATACATACATACATATATATATATATATATATATATATATATATATGTATATATATGTATATATATACATATATATGTATATGTATATGCATATGCATATACATACATATGTATATATATATATATATATATATATATATATCTCTATATATATATATATATATATATATATATATATATATATATATTTATATTTATATTTATATTTATATTTATATATATACATATATACATATATCTATATCTATATCTATATCTATATCTATATATATATATACATATACATACATATATATATATATATATATATATATATATATATATATATTATACATATATATACATATATATATATATATGTATATATATGTATATATATATTATATATATATATACATATATACATATACATACATATACATACATACATACATACATACATACATACATACATATATATATATATATATATATATATATATATATATATATATATATATATATATATGCAAATGCACACACACACACACACACACACACACACACACACACACACACACACACACACACACACACACACACACACACACACACACACACACACACACACACATATATACAGACATATACAGACATATACAGACATATACATACATATACATACATATATATGTGTGTGTGTTACAGTAAGCTCTGTGATAACTAAATATTATAATATTAAGAATATTTCAGCAAAACTCCAAATTTAATGTCCCACAATCTCAATTATTCGACTTTATTTCTGAACTTATCTCTGAATGTTGTTCATAATTTGTAACATTTATTGACACAAAAAGTATTTGTATAAAGGTTACTTTCACACTTTAACCATTACTCTTATTATAGATAACGCTAATGGAATCGGACAATTCCCAAGGTTAAATTCAATGTAAAAAGTTGAATAATTGATAATAATCAATTTAGTAAAATCACCACCAATACAAAATTATCAGTGAAGAAATCGGATAAAATCTGACGGTGAGAGTAAGGTGTATCATAATCCGCATTACTAGCCATAATAATCCCTTGATTCGTGGCTAGAATGTACAAAATGCTTTGTTTATGCTTGTAAGATTACCATGAACATATGTACAAAGCACAAATCTTAAGAAAAGGACGAAAAAAATGGCTAAAATCTTGAATATTACACAAAAAAGTCCGACTCGACCGCCAACTAACAACGGGGAAGGCTGGATCAGTAGCAACTCGAGGAGGTGTCATGGCGGCTGTTTTGATGATTGTTCGATGGAAATATAACCATTAAAATCGTTATTTTCCATCCTTTTTGAGAATTGAAGAGACTAAAATGATCGACCATATTCTCAAAGCACCCGTAGCTTTTGTGACGTCATCAGAATAAACCCCACGTGCTTAAAAAAAAAAAAAAAAAAAATAAAAAAAAAAAAAAAACACCTCGAGTTGCTACTGATCTAGGCCGGTCGGTTGTACACAGAGACCATCATCGGTTTACTTGACTGGAATGAATAATTCCTTTTTAAGAAAATCTAAATTCTAAAGACGGCGTTTTCACATAGTTATATGCTCAATAAAGGTACAATATATACATACAAGTGTACAGAAAGAGACATCAATTATTGTTCCAATAATATTCCAAGTTTTCCCAAACGCTGTGATAAGCTTTTCATACATCGCAATAATAATTTAAATTCAATATACATTATATATTCCATATACAAATATACTCCTCGGCTTTAATATCCATGGAACTAGAAAGAAGTGAAACAGATCTATTTTTATTTCTGTGTTAGCAGATAGTCAAAATTCTTGATTAATTATAACAGTTACTGACAATTAACCCATGAATTCTACCGATTAGTAGAACATCAATACAAATACATCTGACAATATATATACATACACACACAACACACACACACACACACACACACACACACACACATACATACATACATACATATATATATATATATATATATATATATATATATAAATGTATATATATACACTTATGTATATAAATACACATGTATATATATGTATATATACATATACATGAATATATGTTTATACATGTATGTATGTATGTGTGTGTGTGTGAGTGCGTGTGCAAACACGTACACCTACCTCACCCTCATCTTGGGAAGAGAGAAAGAGACAGACAGACAGACCGAGACCGAAAGAAAGAAAGAAAGAATTTCAGTGTCATTGACAATGAGAAACCAAGTGACAATGGGTGAGCGAGTCAATGACTGAGTGTCAGCCAATCAGTCAGTCAGCATCCGTGAACTCAAACATTGGCATCAAATCGATGACAAAATTATTAGAACGTAAGACGGAACGGAAAAAACGAGTCAAAACACTATCTAGATCTTAATGAATTCTTATAATTGTTGTCATAGTCCATGGTGGAACTGTCACGACCTTTGGTTCTTGTGATATTACGTTTGGAATTACATTATTCGTTAAATAAAAACATTAATTGTAAGAAAAAAGAAAAAAATAGAGTCTGTTTTATTAAAAATGTAGATGAAATGAGATTATATAAAATAGATATATGAAAATAAAAGAGGAAATGTACCTTTTGATATATATTGATTTTTTTTCGACCTCGAGATTGAAAAATGTGTTAAACTTTGCGTAAAAGAGTTTGTGGAATAAATTTTGAGGAAAGTTAAAGGAAAATACTGAAAAAATCCAATTTGTTGGGAGTTTATGAAAGCTCGAATTTACTTGATGTAGACCGCGCGCGCGCGCGCGTGTGTGTGTGTGAATTGGTGTATGGAGGGGGTGTATGTACATAGATATATATGTATATGCATGCATGTAATATATATATATATATATATATATATATATATATATATATATATATATATATATATATATATATATATATGTATGTATGTGTGTGTGCGTGTGTGTGTATATATATATTTAAATATACATATATATATATATATATATATATATACATATGTATGTATATACTTATACATATATGTGCATGTATTAATACAACACACACACACACATACCTTACTTATATATATCTGTGTCCTTAGGCGTTTCAAGTGATGCTGCGATAACTGAAGTACCCAAGATAACAGAAAAAAGAAAAGTTTATCTCCCAAAGAAAAGAACACGAGAAAGATAAATATTAGACCGCGGGTGTTCCTGATCGAAGGGGGGTAAGATAAGGACATACAACGTGGCGACAGCGAGTCCCGATAAGCAAAAGATATCCAATTGGCGGTCAGAAGGTGATCATTCCCCCCTCCTCCCTCACCCCTTCAACCACACACACACACACACACTCACACACACCCCTTTTTAAGCGGCACGAAAGCCACGCTGGCGCCTTAGTGGGGGGAAGGGGGGGAGGGGAGAGGAGGGGGGGAACGATTGCTTTTCGTGAATCTTAAAAGCCGTGGGAATGTGCGAAATAAAAGTGTAAAGAGAGTAAAAGAGAGTTTTGTTTTCAGATATGAATAAAAGATTGGATAGCAGGTTGTAAAGCTAGAAATGCATTTTTGTTTTAAATCAACATGAGAGGGTTTATTTTTTTTTTTAGATTCAACCGAAACGTGACGGTTTTATTGTGATTCTACCAACTCTACTTGCTTGATAATTCGTTTGGAAAGTCTTTATACAATAAAATAATTCAATAAATAAAAAAATCGTCTTTGGGTCTATTTAATTTCGTGCCTTTAGGAATGTCCTTATAACTAACCCAGTATATTGATTAAATAAAATTAATTAGTACAGGTAGACCCGTGACAAAGAGCAAGGACAGTGGGAAATATCCAGTTTATTGTTTAAGAACATGGTGTTGTCAGTGGCTAAAAGAAACAGCAATATTTTAGTCTCAGGTTAACAGTAATATTTTAGACTCAACACCAAAACACATGATAACCTGAATGCTAAAATTATTGTCCTTCATTCTCTCTGCAATTCCCTCCCCTCCCCCTTTCTCTCTCCTTCTCGTGTCCATTAAAGAAATGTTCCAAGCATTTGAAATTCAAGGAGAATAGAGTAATTTAGGACGATCAATAGATACTGTTGGCGATAAAATCTACTTGATGGAAGGCCGGTTATTGTGTCCAAGAAGAGGAAGAAATTTTTACTTCGTGGAGGCCAAGTTGGGGTTTTGTGAGAGTTTATACGTCAATAATGTCAATTTTAGAAATACCAAGGAATACCCTTAAAGATGAAAATAGAAGGAAATACCAAATAGCCAATGAAATAGAAGTGAAAACAGACAAGATCGGTCCATAGCACTCCTGAAATTATCGAAGTGCTTGTTTCTTCACGAGCTGCCAAGGACACAGACAAGAGATTAAAGACTAAAATACATGATCGCATGATGTGTCTTAAGGGCAAGTGCGTCTTAAGAGCAAGGGCGGTCTTAAACTGGATAGAACGAGAGGGAAAGAGGTCAAAGATCCTCAACAAGACGGCGACAAAACCCAAGTTGCCTGGTGTTTAGTGCATTATATAAAAGACAAGTTCCATTACGCAATCGTGGTAGGGGGGGGGGAGAGGGGTTGTTATTGGCTCGTCTGGACTGGATTTTCGGGCTGTGTGTCGGCTGGCGGAGGTGGGGAGGGGGTGGGGTGGGGTGGGGAAAGCTTAATGGTGAAGAAATTGGTTATGAAATTGTTTTTTTTTTAGGTCTTGGAACGGTTGTAGTTACGGTGATAGAGATTTCCGAGGTCTGATAAACACGTTGATGATCAGATTTCTTGTTTTAAGTACCACGATAAAAAAAAATTATTGTCTTTGACTAGATCATGTTTAAATCACGTAGAAACCTAGTCCAATGGAAGGTTTATGTGAGATTTAACTTTTTTCTCAATCCTCTGATGTTTTTTTTATAGGCTCCTCGTCTCTCTTCCTTTTTCTTTTGCGTTTTTCTTCCTTCTCTTCTTTTTCTTCCTCTTATTAAGACGCGTCATTTCAGTTTCATAGTTTGAAGATGTTTGGCATAGTTTGTTGACTTTTATTTCTTATACATCGTCATCAAAGTCATGTCATACATTGCGCAAAGTCCTGTTTAGAGAATGAAAAATCATTTAGAAACGAAAGCATTCAACACTCTTTTTTAGCCTTTAACTCGACCCATAGTCTTAGAAGCAAAAACTTAGAAAAAAAGAAAAAAAAAGACAAATCTTACGCACCCAAAGCAAAAAAAAAAAAAAAAAAAAAAAAAAAAAAAAAAAAATCTTGCGTTATCTAAACCTTGCTTCTAAATCCTCGAAGGACGATGCCTGTGTTATTATCTCCTTTATCCTAATAACAGAGATAAGGAGATATTTCTCAGCATTGTTTCGTGTGAATCTACCTTGTTTTTTTTATCCTCGTGACGTACTTGGCTTAAAGATAATGGGGAATGCTGGCTGCTGTTCCTACCAACTATTTCGTCAATAAGATAACAGTTTCTATTACTACGACTGCTGCTGCTAATGATAATGGCTGTTGTGGTGACTGTGATGACGTTAGTGTAATGATAATGGTGATGATGATAACAATGATAATCACCCTGTAAGTATGATAAGTAACAGTGATAGTAATGGTTTCTAAATTACATCTATATACCTTTGGATGGGTAAGAAATTTATGAATATATAAAGAGTACATCAAACTTAGATATAGGCTTGCTGATGTATCTGTGACACAAACACACACACACACACACACACACATTGTGTGTATTGTGTATATATATATATATATATATATATATATATATATATATATATATATATATATATATATATATATATATGTATGTATATATATATATATATATATATATATATATATATATATATATATATATAGTGTCAGCTCTGACAGTAATGGAAAACACAAACAGGAGTTGAAGGATTGAATGGCTGGACACGGGGAAGTTGAAGGAGAAGTGGGGATGAAGGAGGAGTGAGGATGAAGGAGGAGTGAGAATAGACACGTAAGGCACACTGCACGTCGAAGCAAACTGTCATCTCGTTTTCCCTTTTCCCAAATCATGATCCACATGTCCGTGCTGCGGGAGGCTCGCTTTGGTGCCGCCCCCAATGGTGTGGTTTTCCGCTCGCTGACACGCCGTGGCGGTCGTTGGGGTTGTCGCCGGAGTTGGCCTTGGCCACAGGCTTGCCATTGGGAAAATAAGACCTGTTTATGGCATGTTTGTTTATTATGTTTATTAATTATGTATGGCATGTTTGTTTATTATGTTTATGAATTATATATGATGGAATGTTTATGGCATGTTTATTTATTATGTTTATAAAATATATATGGCATGTTTGTTTATTATGTTTATTTATTATATATGATAGAATGTTTATGACATGTTTGCTTATTATGTTTATTAATTATATATGATAGAGTGATCAAAATAAGACCTGTTTATGGCATGTTTATTTATTATGTTTATTAATTATATATAATAGAATGATCAGGTTATGTGAAGGAAGTGTATGCCCCGAATGCCAAGCTCAGAATCCTTCTACAGGTGCCAATGCCCAAAGCACACGGGGTGGCACTGCCTTACGTGGGGCCCTTGTTGATATCTGCCGAGATGCTGGTATGATGGAAGGGCTGGTATGGTGGAAAGGCTGGTATAATGGAACTCAAACGAAAAACTTAAAATACAATATAATGCTTTAAATAAGACAAAAGCTTAAAAGAAAATACTAAACTTAAATCAAATACTTAAAATAAAATACTAAACTTAAATCAAATACTTAAAATAAAATGAAATACTCAAAATGATATTAAATATTTAAAGCAAAGGGCTGGTATGATGAAAAAGCTGGTATGATGGAAGGGCTGGTATGATAGAAAAGCTGGTATGATGGAAAGGCTGGTATAAGGAAAAGGCTGGTATGATGGAAGGGCTAGTATGGTGGAAGGGCTGGTATGATGGAAAGGCTGGGATGGTGGAAGGGCTGGTATGGTGGAAGGGCTGGTATGGTGGAAGGGCTGGTATGATTAAAGACTGGTATGATGGAAAGACTGGTATGATGGAAGGGCTGGTATGATTAAAGACTGGTATGATGGAAAGACTGGTATGATGGAAGGGCTGGTATGATGGAAAAGCTGGTATGATGGAAAAGCTGGTATGATGGAAAAGCTGGTATAATGAAAAAGCTGGCATGATGAAAAAACTGGTATCATGAAAAAGCTGGTATGATGAAAAAAATGGTATCATGAAAAAGCTGGTATGATGGAAAAGCTGGTATAATGGAAAAGCTGGTATAATGAAAAAGCTGGTATGATGAAAAAACTGGTATCATGAAAAAGCTGGTATGATGAAAAAACTGGTATCATGAAAAAGCTGGTATGATGGAAAAGCTGGTATAATGGAAAAGCTGGT
>NC_091580.1:27072852-27077852 GCF_042767895.1 Penaeus vannamei | reverse complement strand
ATAAACAGGGAGGGGGAGGGAGGGAGGGAGGGGGGATGAGGGAGGGAGGGAGGGAGGAGTGTCTGAGGGGAGGAGGGAGGGAGGGCGGAGAGGGAGAGGGAGAGGGAGGGAGGGTGAGGGAGGGAGGGGAGGGAGGGAGGGAGAAAGAGGAGGGAGGGAGGATGAGGGAGGGAGGGAGGATGAGGAGGGAGGGAGGGAGGATGAGGGAGGGAGGGAAGGGAGGATGAGGGAGGGAGGGAGGGAGGGGAGGGGGGGAGGGAGGATGAGGGAGGAAGGAGGGAGGGAGGGAGGATGAGGGAGGGAGGAGGGAGGGGAGGAGGAGGGAGGGAGGGAGGGAGGGAGTGAGGAGGATGAGGGAGGAAAGGAGAGGGAGAAGGGAGGAAGGTGAGGGAGGATGGGAGGATGAGGGAGGGAGGGAGGGAGGGAGGGAGGGAGGGAGGGAGGGAGGGCGAGGGAGGGAGGGAGGGATGAGGGAGGGCGAGAGGAGAGGGAGAGGGAGAGGGAGGGAGAAGGAGAGGGAGAGGGGAGGGAAGGGAGAGGGAGGGATAGAAACAGAGATAGAGATAGAGATAGAGATAGAGATAGAGATAGATATAGAGATGGGAGATGGGAGATGGAGATGGAGATGGAGATGGAGATGGAGATGGAGATTGGAGATGGAGATGGAGATGGAGATGGAGATGGAGAGGGAGAGGGAGAGAGAGAGAGAGAGAGAGAGAGAGAGAGAGAGAGAGAGAGAGAGAGAGAGAGAGAGAGAGAGAGGCAAAAATAGACAGAGACTGAACTAGAGAGAGAAGAATAAAAACAAGACAAAAATAAGAGACACCTAGACAAAAAATCAGAAACGGGAACAGAAAAACGACCGAAAATCCAACCAGCAGACGAAGAGAAAGACAAAAAACAAACAAAAACGACCCCCCTCTTTTGAAGAAGTCACCCCCTCAAAAAAAAAAAAAATCAAACCGTTTTCTATGGTTCACTTCGCTTATCCTGTGCATAACGGCTCTTGATTGAAGTCATTCCACTCTGCTGTGTTTTTTATTGGAAAATAACCCGCCTGCATTTATCGTCGTCTGGGATTCTAACAGGCATGTGTACTAGCTGTTTTGTTGTTGTTTTTGGTGTTTATTTAGTGTTAATATTTTTTTTATATACTGCGAAAGAGAGGGACAATAAATTAAAATGAATGTGGTTTTGGTTTATCTCCACATATTGTAGTATAGATTGTGTGACAATAATAATATTCTACAGTCTATTACCGATAGTAGTCTGACGTAGTTACATGTACGTAATGATGAAATTATAGAGACAAGACTAAACACTAAATTTATGATTACGTCGATAGCAGTTTGGCGTAATTACATGTACGCCATGATGAAGAAATTATAGAGACAAGACTAAACACTAAATTTATGATTACGAAGAAGACAAAACCAGATACATCCAGCACTTAGTAGCAAAGAAGAACGACCTTTTACCACGCTCTATGTAGCCATTTCCGGGTCGTATGAAGGACTGTATTTCTTAGCTTTGAACACATCCTGTCATAAGCAGATCGCCAGGACCTATACCTCCTATGCTGATCAAACAGGATGAAGCGAGGTCGATTGAGGTCATGGGTCTATTAAGAGAATATAGCAGCAGACGATACACTGAAAACCTGTGTACAAATCTTTGAATGAGAATGAATACTTTCTCAATACAGGGTGAAGCGAGGTTACAGGTCTATTAAGAGAATTTAGCAGCAGACGAAAAATTGAAAACCTGTGTACAAAGTTATGAATGAGAATAAATGAGAATGAATATCTTCTCAATACAGGATGAAGTGAGGTTATAGGTCCATTAAGAGAATTTAGCAGCAGACGATACATTGAAAACCTGTGTACAAAGTTATGAATGAGAATTGATATCTTCAAAATACAGGATGAAGCGAGGTGATAGGTCAATTAAGAGAATTTAGCAGCAGACGATACACTGAAGACCTGTGTACATAGGTATGAATGAGAATGAATACTTTCTCAACACAGGATGAAGAGAGGTTATAGGTCTATTAAGAGAATTTAGATGCTTGGAATGAGAATTTATATCTTCAAAATACAGATGAAGCGAGGTTATAGGTCTATTAAGAGAATTTAGCAGCAGACGAAACTTTGAAGACCTGTGTACAAAGTTATGAATGAGAATGAATGAGAATGAATATCTTCAAAATACAGGATGAAGCGAGGTTATAGGTCTATTAAGAGAATTTAGCAGTAGACGATACATTGAAAACCTGTGGACAAAGTTATAAAGGAGAATAAATGAGAATGAATATCTTCAAAATACAGGATGAAGCGAGGTTATAGGTCTTTTAAAGATAATTTAGCAGCAGACGATACATTGAAGACCTGTGTACATAGGTATGGATGAGAATTATTATCTTCTCAATACAAGAGATGTATTTGACCGGTTTGGGATATATCTTCGTCAGAAATACGTGTATTTTGGAGATATTCGTTCCCATTTATACTTTTCTACATTTGTCAACATGAATACGGTTCATTGAAGACATATCCATAAAGCTGGTAGTTACTGGGGATGCATATTTGATTTCTTTATATTATGGGGAATTTGGAAGGGAAAATATGATAGGGAAATGACATAAAAACAAGGATTAAAATTGGGATTTATGATTTGGTATATCTTTTATTCGGGCTATTTTTTCTTTATTTGTTTTTGCGTTTGTTTTGTTTTTGTCTTATTTGCTTCCTGAATATTGGCAGCGTTGAGAGGAAGAGTAAGTTTTATCTTTTTTTTTCCTTCTTTTTTGTCTAAACATGTTTTTGTTTTTGTCCCAGCAAGGTTTTATTCTTTTTCTTCTTCTTATTATTATTATTTTTGCCCTTTTTTTTGTTCCAGCATTTAATTTTTGCCCTAACAATTTTTTTTCTCTTTTTGTCCCAGCATTTTTATTTATTTATTTTTTTGGCCGAACATTTTTTTTTTCTCTTTGTCCGAGCAAGTTTATTGGTTTTCTCTCTTCTTTCTTTCTTATTTGTCCGACACGCAGAATCCTCCTTACTCGGGGCCCCTTCCTTGTCCCCGCAAAGGACGTTTACCGAGAAGGATTGTTCTAGAAGTCTGTGTGCTTTCGGTGCGTGCGGGTCTTATGTAACTGCGGCGTGCGTGTGATGCTGAGTAATATGTGTGTGTGTGTGTGTGGGGGGGGGTGTTTGTGTGTGTGTGTGTGTGTTTGAGTGTGATTGTGAGTGTTTGAGTGTGTGTTTGTTTATTTGTGTGTGCGTGTGTGTGTGTGGGTGGGGGAGGGTGGGGGGGTGTTTGTGTGTGTGTGTGTGTGGGGTGTGTGTGTGTGGGGGGGTTTTGTTTATTTGTGTGTGCGTGTGTGTGTGTGGGGGGGGTGTTTGTGTGTGTTTTTGTTTATTTGTGTGTTTGTGTGTGTGTTTGTGTGTGTGTGTGTGTGTGTTTGTGTGTGTGTGTTTGAGTGTATGTGTGTGTGTGTGCGTGTATGTTTGAGTGTGAGTGTGAGTGTGATTGAGTGTGAGTGTGTGCGCGTGTAGTGGTTCCTGAAAATTCATTTATTCAAACTAAAACACGGATGTATTTTAATTCAATCGACGTGCTTTATAAATTGCGCAAATTCAAAAGTGTCGCTGTGTTTGAAAAAAAAAATAATTGCAGCAAGAACGAATAACAACATAAAACATTATCTTGCACATCTAATATGCTGATTTAAATGAGATACTCATCATAAAATGATTTATTGTTCATAGATCTTTGATATATTTCCTACATGTTATGCTGAAATGGTTTGATAAATGTACTTATAGATAGTAAGCTGATAACGACTTTATCGCAATGATATCAGAATAAGACAGATTAATGAGAGTGAAGATATTGGGGATAAGATTCCTGATGGTGATGATTATTACTGATATCTGATACTGATCCTACAAGAGGTTCCTGAGCTTAAATAGGATGTTATAGTGATGAAACTGACAAGGATGAGGCATAGTCCTGCAACGTTTATGCTGATCCGAGTGAAATGTGAAATATTTTAGTTTCTCAAATCTGGATTGTTGATTGAGAGAATTGTGTACTTTAGAGGTTCTGTCAAAGGAGGTGATATAGTGAACGAGGATAAAGATTGATGGTTACTTTCTCTCTGTCTCTGTCTTTGTCTGTCTGTCTGTCTGTCTGTCGCTCTCTCTCTCTCTCTCTCTCTCTCTCTCTCTCTCTCTCTCTCCCTCTCTCTCTCTCTCGCTCTCTCTCTCTCTCTCTCTCTCTCTCTCTCTCTCACACACACACACACACACACACACACACACACACACACACACACCCACTCTCACACATACACACACACATACAGGCGCACACACATACACCAACACACACACACACACATACACAGACACACACACACACACACGCACATACACACACACACACACACACTTACACACACACACACACACACACACACACACACATACACAAACACACAAACACACACACACACCAAACAACACACACACACACCACACATCCACCCATACATACCTACAAACACATACATACGTGCGTGGGTTTGTAAGGTATAAACGAACCCCACGCACAAACAGTGAACAAGAACAAGACCGTTATCGTGTTCAACAGCGACTAACGACCCGGCACAGTTGCACATGAGATCCCTGTCAACGCACTCCCTTCCCCTGTCAACGCACTCCCTTCCCCTGTCAACGCACTCCCTTCCCCTGTCAACATACTCCCTTCCCCTGTCAACGCACTCCCTTCCCCTGTCAACGCACTCCCTTCCCCCTGTCAACGCACTCCCTTCCCCTGTCAACGCACTCCCTTCCCCTGTCAACACACTCCCTTCCCCTGTCAACACACTCCCTTCATCAACAGTGCCAGTGCCTCTGATGCTGCCGAGAGGGGGGGGGGGAGGGAGGGGCATCGGATAGAGGGTTGTGTGCATAGCGTTCTTCATGCGCCGGTAC
>NC_091580.1:27060352-27062852 GCF_042767895.1 Penaeus vannamei | reverse complement strand
GATGATTGGTGGTGATGATGATTGGTGGTGATGATGATTGGTGATGATGATGATTGGTGATGATGATAATGATAGTGGTAATGATAATGATGATAATGATGACAATGATGATCATCATGTTATCATTGTGATTTACTAATAATAATGATGATAAAACATCATCATTGTGATTTACTAATAATAATGATGATAAAACACGATTATGATAATGATAGAACGATAATAATGATGATAATAAAACACGATAATAATGATAACGATAGAACGATAATAATGATAATCATATAATTATCATGATTATGATAATAATAATATTAATAATGATAATGCTAGTGATAACAATAATAAAAAGGTAATAGTAATATGATAATAATGATGATGATAACAATAACAATGATAATGATGATATCAATAATAATAATAATTATAATGATGATAATTAAAATAGATATGGTGCAAATAAACATTGTGATAATGATGATAATAATGATAATAACAATAACTATGATACTGATGATTATATAAAGATAATGATAATAAAGATAATGATGATGATAATAAAAATGATAATATAACAATAACAATAATGTTGATGAAACTAATAAAACAAAGGTAATAATAACAACAATAATAAAAATGATAATAATAATAAAAATAACGACAATAATGATAATATTAATAATAATACCTATAAAATACATAATGATATTAATTGCAGCCTATCTTTTCCAGGGTCCTCCGAAATCAGCATGTTGAAGAGAACAGAAACTTACTGAAGGCAACCGCAAAGAACATCTTGTATATTGAGTTTATTTGGCTTAGTGGAAGAAGAACACGCTAGCGTTTGTTCTCCATAACTTGTTCTTCGTAACTACTATATAGACTATCACAATGGAAAGTGTGTAGTATATGAGTGTCAGTGAGTTGCAGACATGAAAACTTTTTTTTTTTTTTAATGACCTGTTTTTTTTCTTTTCTTTTTTCCACATTGAGGTCAAACCTTCGTGATGAAGCATTAATATTTAATTTCGTATTCTTTCTCTGAATCAGAGTATACCGTGTTGGTTCTCTTTATTTACAAAAATATTAGATTTATTATCATTTTCGAAAAAAGCGAAATAGAGTCAAGTCTGATAAAAAAGACAAATTGTTCATATTTGATTTATTATCATTTTCGAAAAAAGCGAAATAGAGTCAAGTCTGATAAAAAAGACAAATTGTTCATATTTGATTTATTATCATTTTCGAAAAAAGCGAAATAGAGTCAAGTCTGATAAAAAAAGACAATTTTTTCATATTTTCTCCTAGCTTGTATTTATTAACACCGATGAATACTTTTTATGCATTTAACAAATTTTATTTTGTTCGTTATAAGGAATTATAAGCTAAAATAGACGTTAAGTCACTACTAAACTTGACTGAAATAGAACATAACTGACGAAGTGAATTAATGACAAAAATTGTGGCATGCAACTCAATTTGTATATCACATGTACCTTTCTCTTTTTATTTAAATTCTAGATAACTTGTTAATTAACTTTATCCCGGAAGTGTATATAGATGTATGTAAACTTATATGTCTTTGATTTCTCATCTATACAATATTTTTCTAGTTTTTTCCCTTGTTTATCACTATTATTTTCCCCTAAGTTGTTTGTAAGTGCTTATCAAGATATGGCCCAGAGTTTCACTATATTTTGAGTATTTTTAATCGTGTCTTGATATTTTTAAATCCTTATTGAAGTGACTAAGTTAACTTTATCTACCCACGTGTTGAGATTTTTTTTTTAGGTGAAGTAAAAATACAAAGAATGGCACACGCACACACTTTGAAATAACACACATTAACATTCACGCACACACACGCACACACACTTTGAAATAACACACACACACACACTCACACAGACACACACACACACACACACACACATTTTTGAAATAACACATTCCACCTTCACCATTATCACTAAAAAAACTTGCTCTTTATGCTGTTCATGTGGCATCATAATTCAACAAAAACAAGAACACGACAGAGCAATTCTCACATAAATTTTCATTATGACTTCAGAATTCTATTTATGTCCGTTTTCTTTGACGAAATTCGCAGGAAAAAGTAAGACAGAAAACGTAGAAAGAAAATGCAGAATAGAAATTTTGAGTTTTCTGTTTTCGTTGATTTTCAAAATGGTTCATACGAGTGTGATACCGTGACGACGTGTGATCAAAAGTGATTTAATGTTTAGAGAATGTATAGGAAATTTATTTTTTCCCCCACAGTGAAGAAAATCATATAAAACCATAACTAATACAAAGTTCTGATGTAAAACCATAAATTTAAAAAATAAATGTGATTCTTCAGAACAGATTTTGTAAACGTTATGGATTTTGTTTATGTATTTATAGAAACAAAATGGTTAGTTACTTAGTTGCTTTCCTTATCTTGTGTTATCACAAATATCAAATCACATAGTACAAAAGTACATTAACTAATTGTAAA
>NC_091580.1:27045352-27055352 GCF_042767895.1 Penaeus vannamei | reverse complement strand
TGCATTTGCAGTTGATTTAGATCTCTCAGTTGCTGGCGCTGTTGCAAAAGCTGTTGCTCATTTTGCAAGTACTGGCGTTGCAACTGGTCCCTCTGCTGCGTCAGGAGGTTCGTCTGGTCGTTGGCAACAGGACTCCTTTGTTGATCTCCTAACTGAACAGACTGGACGGGCAGGCGTCTGACTGGCAGAGGACCGAACGCCACCAGCTGACCTGTCTTGGTCTTTTTGGGCTTGGGTTTCAGGAACGCAAACGGGTCCAAGGGCGCTTTATGTGGCTTCGGGACGGGCACCAGGAAGATGTTTGGAGGCTGAGGGGCGGGAGGGGGAGGAGGAGGAGGAGGGGGTGATGGGGGACCGGGGTCGGCTGGAGGCGGTGTTGGAGCAGGGGGATTGGCCGGTGGAGCACCGTACACTGGTGGGGGAGGCGGTGGAGGATTTGCAGGGGTTGTTGGAGGAGGTCCATAGACTGGTGGAGGTGGAGGTGGAGGGTTTGCCGGCGGCGGCGGAGCACCGTACACTGGTGGGGGAGGCGATGGAGGATTTGCAGGGGTTGTTGGAGGAGGTCCATAGACTGGTGGAGGTGGAGGAGGAGGGTTCGACGGCGGCGGAGTGCCATAACCGTACATGGGGGCTGGCGGGTCGGCAGGCGTCGTCGTGGGAGGAGGCCCGTAACTATACACAGGGGCAGGAGGGTCGGCAGGCGTAGTTGTTCGAGGAGGACCATAGCCGTACATGGGCGCTGGGGGGTCTGCGGGCGTCGTAGAGGGTGGGCCATAACCCCGCGAAGGGTTGCGTGGCCTCGGAGGAGGTTGAGGGAATGGCCTGTCTGCACTTGGCCTCCTTTCTTGATCCAGTGAGGTGTAGGACGACTCGCTGAAATCATCAGCCTGACTGGGTGCTGTGAGGAAGTGCGAAGGCTCGAACAGGCTGCAATCTATTCCAGACTGACATTTTTTGACCCTATCCTGGGCTGGCTTGTCTGCGCTGGCTTTGCCCTCCGTCTGGAAGAGCTCGTCCTTGTCTCCCGTGATGTGGTAGTGATAGTGGTAATTGTGGACAGCGGTGGTAGTTTCATTACGAGTGTTGCGTCCTCCCCCTGGGACGTCCAGAGGGTCACTGCTGTAGCCTCTGTGGCTGTTCGGATTGGATAAAGGCCTCCAGTCATTTGAGGTGTCGTCATTAGAGGTTTCCAGCGGCAAAGGAACCGCAGGTGGACGATAACTTCTCTGAGGGGTAACTTCATCTCGGAAAGGAGGCAGGTAGGTCTGAGCAGGACGTCGTGTTGTGGTTGTAACTGGGGCTGGCGGTGGTGCAGGAGGGCCAGCGTCCGCCTGTGGTAGTGGGGCTGCTGGAAGAGCGTAAATGATGGTCGGAGGAAGTGGGTTGGCTTGAGGGCTTTGCTGTGGAGGCAAGTAAGACGCCGAAGGATTAGACTGCGTCTGACCAGCTGGGAGGGTGTAGGCTGTCGCAGGAACAATGACGGGCGGAGAGGGAGGAGGGGCAGGCGGCCCTGGATCCCGCAGGGGTGTTGGGTTCCGATTAGGAGGGAGATAATTGTTTACAGGCCGCGTTGTTGGAGGTGGAGAAGGTGGGGCAGGATTGCGGGGAGGTGTCGGGTTCTGGTTCGGGGGCAGGTAAGAGTTCAATGACGCGAGGGTTGAGGGCGGGGAGGGCGGGCCTGGATCGCGGGGAAGCTCCACATTCTGGTTAGGAAGGAGATACCTGCTAGCATCGGAAGCCGTGGGAGACAGGGCATCTGCGCTGGAACCAAGAGCAGCAAAAGCAAGCGTATTAAAGGGAAACAGAGACAGAGCGTCGAGGGAGAAAGAATCCGAGCGCCGGCTCCTCATGCTGTCCATCAGGGAATCCAAAGAGTCTCGCTGCTTCCTGTTCAGTTCGGTCAGGGAGTTGATCTTCTTGTTGAAGAGCGACTTGGCCAGCATTAACTCGAATTCCTCGTCTCCCTTGCTCCCCTCGGAGGCGGGTCCTTCGAAGTCCCTTATGATTTCCAGAGCCAGCCGCAGGTCTTCGAGTCGCTTTCGCCTGATCTCGGCGATCTGCTTCTCGTCCATTCCGTCTTGGTCGCCGAAGGGAGCCGCCGCCTCTTTGCTGTCGACCTCCAAGGAGCCGAAGAGCTTGGAGAGTTTCGACAAATCCTCTTCCGTTAAAAAGGGTTGATCGTCTTCTCCGTCGGCTCCTTCTGTGCCTCTGGATCCGGAGTTCTTGGAGGCCAGAGTCTCCAGGACGGAGTGAAAATCTCCCTGCACCTGGTGAGGGAAGGTGGAGTGGTGGCCGCTGCTTTGCCTCTCCTCCAGGGCGGCCGCCAGCTGCTGCGCCGACCGAGCCAGGACCTGGAGGGCGCGGGAGGTGGAGTCGCCGTCGCCGCTCTCGTTAGTCTGTCGTGGGAAGAGGCTTTGTGTCAGGCGAGTCGGGAGGATAATAGGGGGAGCTGGCTAAAGGATTTTGATTAATGGCAAATCTATTGCATGAATAACAAGAATATTCTTCAGGGATGAATCATTTGGTGAGGTAAGTAGAATGAAAAGATAATGTTCAGTATTTTCAAGGATGTTGTTCCAACTCTCTATCAACTAAAAGGTGTTCTTTTACTCTCACACTTACTCCATACTCCTCGTCCTGGTCGGAAGGCAGCAGGAACCTGTGCGTGACCTTCGAGGACTGCGTCTCCGAGTCCTCATAGTCGGCCGCATAGTCGTCAGCGTAATCAGCATGAGAAGCGGAGGCAGCATGACCAGGGGCGTCATAGAACGGAGAACGTCCTCTGGCATCACTCCTGCCCTGGGCGCTGCTGCTGCTGGACCCGAAGCCTCGCTCCTGGAGGGGATTCGCCCCGGCAAAAGGGACCGTGTCGAACAGGGAGCTCCCGGAGGCCCCCTGCGACCCCGACAGCCCGACCGACACCGTAGCGGAGGCCACCCTGCGTCCGGAGGCAGGGCGACGAGGCCGACTCGTCACCTGCAGCTCGGAGAGACTCGCCCTTCTCGAGGGTCTGACGCTCTCCAGGGACTCCAGGGGCACTCCTTCTTCCTCGAGCTCCTTAAGACTGTGGGACATCTTCACGCCCCCGAACAGAGACTCCTGCTGTTCCCCTTCGTTCCGGGCGTCCAGCGAGAAGAGTGACGTGCCCTCGGGAGGCGAAGACTCGGCGTCGGTGGCCCCGAGGGTGAAATCGATGCCGTCAAAGAGGGACTGCGCCGCGGACGCCGTCAGGACGCCCAGCACCGCGAGCAGACCTGCGGGAGGAGGCGCGTTACAGGCTGGGGTTCACATGATAGCGGTGATCGTAATGGTAAGATTAATCATGTTGATAGGAATTATAATGGTTGTAATAATTGTAGTAGTAGTAATTGTAATAATAATAGTAATAAATGTTGTAGTAGTAGCAATAGCAATGATGACAATAATGATAATGATAATTTCAGTAGTAGGAGTAACAGTAATAATGACAATAATGTTGATAACAACAACAATAATGATGACAATAACGATAATAATGATAATAAGAATCGTCATCATCATCATAATGATAATAATAATAATAATGACAATAAAGATATTGGTGATGATGATGATGATAAAATAGTTTAAACATCAACAGCAATAACAATAAAAGTAATGATAATAGTAATAACGCTGATATTGAAACCGATATTGACGACAATACTACTAATATTGATAATTATAATAATAATGATAATAATAAATAATAAAAATAATAGTCGTGATAATGATAGTAATAATAATAACTGTAACAAAAACAATCGAAATACGATATAGACGTAAAAAAGAGGAGAGAAAGAGAGAGAGATGGAAGGAAGAAGGGATGGAGAGAGAGAAAGAGAAAGAGAAAGAGAAAGAGGGAGGGAGGGAGGGAGGGAGGGAGAGAGAGAGAGAGAGGGATGGAGGAAGTAAGAGAGAGAGGGATGGAGGAAGTAAGAGAGAGAGGGATGGAGGAAGGGAGAGAGAAAGAGGGAGGGAGGGAGGGAAAGAAAATGAGAGGGAGGGAGAGAGAGAGAGAGAGAGAGAGAGAGAGAGAGAGAGAGAGAGAGAGAGAGAGAGAGAGAGAGAGAGAGAGAGAGAGAGAGAGAGAGAGAGAGAGAGAGAGAGAGAGAGAAAGAGAGATAGAAAAACTATATCAAACTTGCTTAATACGTAATGCCTTATATCCTGAAATGTTAACGAAAAGGGAAAGGCAGATGGCGGAAAGAATTAGACTTTTTTTTTATTCATAACTTGATCCGGTTTTCTGTTCACCCATCTGGAAAGTTTATGCTTATCATGGACCCATTTTTTGCTGTGGTTTTCGGTGCAATAGTAGATTACTGTAATCAAATCTGGGTAGACTGTGTGAGAGTTTATACACACACACACACACACACACACACACACACACACATATATATACATACAGGGGGTCCTCGGTTTACGACGGTCTCGACTTACGACGATCCGTACATATACACAAACACACAAACACACACACGCGTCCAAAACCACGCATGCGCAGTCCGGAAAAGGCCAACGACACACACACACACACACTCGCACATATACAAACACACAAACAAACACACACGCGTCCAAAACCACATACACACACACACACACACACACTCGCACATATACAAACACACAAACACACACACACATACACACACACTCGCATATATACAAACACACAAACACACACACGCGTCCAAAACCACACACACACACACTCGCACATATACAAACACACAAACAAACACACACGCGACCAAAACCACATGCACACACACACACACACACACTCGCACATATACAAACACACAGACACACACACACGCGTCCAACACCACACACACACACACTCGCACATATACAAACACACAAACACACCCACACACGCTTCCAAAACCACGCATGCGCAATCCCAAAAAAGGCCACAGACACATACACACACACTCGCATATATACAAACACACAAACACACACACGCGTCCAAAACCACACACACACACACTCGCACATATACAAACACACAAACACACACACGCGTCCAAACACACATACACATACACTCGCACATATACAAACACACAAACACACAAACACACACAAACAAACACACACGCGTCCAAAACCACATACACACACACACACACACACACTCGCACATATACAAACACACAAACACACACACACGCGTCCAAAACCACGCATGCGCCATCCGGAAAAGGCCAACGACACACATACACACACACACTCGCACATATACAAATACACGCACACACACACACACACACACACACTCGCACATATACAAACACACACACACACACACGCGTCCAAAACCACATACACACACACTCGCACATATACAAACACACTCACACACAAACACACACACACACACACACGCGTCCAAAACCACATACACACACACTCGCACATATACAAACACACTCACACACAAACACACACACACACACACACGCGTCCAAAAACCACGCATGCGCCATCCGGAAAAGGCCAACGACACACATACACACACACACTCGCACATATACAAATACACGCACACACACACACACACACACTCGCACATATACAAACACACACACACACACGCGTCCAAAACCACATACACACACACTCGCACATATACAAACACACTCACACACAAACACACACACACACACACACGCCTCCAAAAACCCCGCATGCGCCATCCGGAAAAGGCCAACGACACACATACACACACACACTCGCACATATACAAATACACGCACACACACACACACACACACACACTCGCACATATACAAACACACACACACACACACGCGTCCAAAACCACATACACACACACTCGCACATATACAAACACACTCACACACAAACACACACACACACACACACGCGTCCAAAAACCACGCATGCGCCATCCGGAAAAGGCCAACGACACACATACACACACACACTCGCACATATACAAATACACGCACACACACACACACACACACACACTCGCACATATACAAACACACACACACACACGCGTCCAAAACCACATACACACACACTCGCACATATACAAACACACTCACACACAAACACACACACGCGTCCAAAAACCACGCATGCGCCATCCGGAAAAGGCCAACGACCGTGTCCCGCCGGCCATTAGGTCCCCAACGCCGGCCGACGGAGGGCGCGCGAGATTCGGGGCGATACGAAATGAGTTCTGTCACTTTGCTGACTCTTGAGCCGCAAGTCGAGAGGGAGGGAGAGGTGGAGGGAGGGAGAGGGAGGGGGAGGGGGAGGGAGGGGGAGGGAAACGGTTTCATCTGAGGTGAGAGAGGGAGAGGGAGGGAAGGAGAGGGAGGGGAGGGAAGGGGGAGGGGGAGGGAGAGGGAGGGGGAGGGGAGGGGAGGGAGAAGGGGAGAGGGAGGGGGAGGGAGGGGAGGGAAGGAGGGAGAGAGGTGAGAGGGAGAGAGGGAGAGGGAGGGAGGGAGAGAAAGAGAAAGTGAGAAAGAGAAAGAAAGAAAAGAAGAAGGAATGAGAGAAAGAAAGAAAGGTGTCACTTCGCTTACTCTTGAGCCGCAAGTCGAGAGGGAAACGGTTTCATCTGAGGTGAGGGAGAGGGGAGGGAGAGGGAAGGAGAGGGAGAGGGAGGGGGAGGGAGGGACGGGGAGAGGGAGAGGGGAGGGGAGGGAATGGAGGGAGGGGAGGGGGGAGGGAAAGGGGGGGAGAGGGAGGGAAGGAGGGAGAGAGAGAGAAAGAGAGAGAGAGAGAGAGAGAGAGAGAGAGAGAGAGAGAGAGAGAGAGAGAGAGAGAGAGAGAGAGAGAGAGAGAGAGAGAGAGAAAGAGAAAGGAAGAAAGAACGACTGAAAGAAAGAAAGGACAAAAAAGAGGGAAATAATTTCATCCGACGTGAGAAAGAAGGAAAGAAAGGAAGAATGAAAGAAAGAAAGGAAGAATGAATGAATGAGAGAGAGGACGAAAGAAAGAGAAACGGTTCTATTCGAGGTAAGAAAGAGGAAGAAAGAATAAATAAATAAAGAAAGAAATAGAGAAAGGGGAACGTTTCCATTCGAGGTAGGAGAGAGAGAAAGAAGGGGAAAAAAGAAATAAAGAATAAAAGATAGAACGAAAGAAGGAGAGAGAGAGAGAGAGAACGAAAGACAAGAATAAATTCCTAATTGTCTAACAGCTCGTTAGCCTCGTAGAACATTCCAGATTATTGTGTTTCATTTTGTTGTTATTGGTTATCGTCTTGTATTTTTTATTATCATGTTTCTATCAATTACCTAATCTTAGAAACATATTTTAAGTGAAAATCTAATTACTATTGCTGTTGTTCTTGATATTCTGTTTTTTTTTTTTGTTTTTTTTTTTCCTGTGTTATAGTTATTATCATCATTATCATTATTTTATTTTTCTGTCAGTTACTTAACATCGTAGAAACATATGTTAAGTGAAAATATTATAGTATTGTTCGCGATATATATATTGCCTGTTAATACCGTGTTACAGTTATTCTTATTATTATTTTACTGCTAATTACCGAACATTGTAGAAATATATTTTAAGTGAAAATCTAATTATCGTATTGTTATTTTTCTTCATTTACTGTTTATTTTTTTCTGCTAATACCGTGTAGCACTTATTTTTTCTTTATTATTCTGCGAACTAACCAATCTGATTGTGTTTCGCCGGTAACGTTGATTTCTTATCATTATTATCACCATTTACTATGAACATTCTTTCGTAAATAACACATTGACTTGTCTATAGTGACAGTTTAACTATTTTTCTTCTTTTATCCGTCACTTTCTTTTTGGGAACAATGGATTTTTTTTTCTCTACATCGTGCAAAAAATATCTTTCTACATCTTTCTTGTTTATTTATTCATTTATTATTAATATTGTTATTATTGTTATTATTATTATTATTATCTATTATTTTTCTTTTGTCTGGTTCTTCAAAAACGGAGTATGTTTGTTATTTTGGTTATTTTTGCTGTTTTTTTTTTTTTTTTTTTTTTTGTCTCTGGTATTGTGTTTGCCTTTCTTTATTCTTGCTTTGTCTTCTTCCAGTCTGTCTTTATTTCTTCATTATCGACAGGGTCGTCGATTTTTTCTTCTGTTTGTGTGATTTTCTGTCTTTCTGTCTCTCACCCTTCTTTCTTCTCTCTCAATTTCTTTCTCTTTCTCTCTCTCTTCTCTCCCTCACTCTCTGTCTCTCAACCTCCTTTCTTCTCCCTCTTTCTCTCTCTCCTCTCCTTACCCCTCTATCTCTCTCTCTCTCTCTCTTTCCCTCTTCTCTCCCTCTTTCCATCTTCTCTCCCTCCCTTCCCCTCTCTCTCTCTCTGCCTATTACCTATCCAATTTTCTTTACTTACTTCCTCGTTACACAAACGACTTTCCTCCGAACGGACCGGATTGCAAGTCAAAGAACATGTGACCTTAAAATACACACGGACAAGGCGGTTAAGTAGCTCGGCTGCGTGGATGATATATGAAATCATTTGCATACACTTACCATTCGGACCAGCGACCGCTTTCCTTTTCAGTTCAGCGGCTTTCCCCGTGGCATAAGTAGTAGGGATGGATCGTGGATTCTCTTTTTTTTCTATCTCTCTTTCTTTCTTTCTTTCTCTCTTCCTCTTATCGTGGATCGTGGATTCTCTTTTTTTTCTTTCTCTCTTTCTTTCTTTATTTATTTCTTTATTTCTCTCTTCCTCTTATCGTGGATTCTCTTTCTTTTTTCTTTCTCTCTTTCTTTCTTTCTTTCTCTCTTCCTCTTATCGTGGATTCTCTTTTTTTTCTTTCTCTCTTTTCTTTCTTTCTTTCTCTCTTCCTCTTATCGTGGATTCTCTTTTTTTTCTTTCTCTCTTTCTTTCTTCTTTCTTTCTCTCTTCCTCTTATCGTGGATTCTCTTTTTTTTTCTTCCACCCTTTCTTTCTTCTTTCTTTCTTTCTCTCTTTCTTCTTAACACGCGGTCTTCTGAGTATGAGTTCGTTGATTCGTTATTTCCTTTCTCTTCTCTTCACACGCACTCGTCGCATACAAGAAGCTCCAAGAACTCTTTTCTACTCTTTGTACTTCTCTCTACTCCAGCTTCACTCCCTCTCCCTTTCCCACTCTTCGGACGCATATACAACCCTCCCTCTCATTCCCTCTCTCCCTCCCTCCCTCCTTCCACACCCACTCATCTACAAACTCCAACCTCTTCCCTTCACCCCTTTCCCTCTTTCCACACATTCACATACCCCTCCCATTCCCTCTCTCTCCCTCCCTCCTTCCACACACACTCATAGACTAACTTCAACCCCTTTCCCTCCCTCCTACATACTCACATACCCTCCTCCCATCTCCTCTCTCTCCCTTCCTCCCACCTCCTCCCACATTCCCTCTCTCTCCCTTCCTTCCCAGCATACCCCTCCCATCCCCTCCCTCTCCCTTCCTCCCCCCCCTCCCACATTCCCCTCATAGACGACAAGCTATCCACCCTCCTCTTCCCGTCCCCCCCCCCCTCGCCCTCCCAACCCCCCAGCCAGTAGCCCGTTCTTATCGGGAGCATCGAATTCCCATTTTCTATGTCACTTAACTCGCAAGAACAGGTCGTTGTCCGTTTTCTATGATTTTTTTTTTTTTTTTGGCGACGGGTCTTGTGTGGAGGGAGGGAGGGGAGGGAGGGAGGGAGAAGAGGGAGGGAGGAGGGAGAAGGGAGGGTGGGAAGGAGGGAGATGGGGAGGGAGAGGGGATAAGAGGAAGGGAGGGAAGAAGGGGAGGTAGAGAGAGAGAAAGAGGGAAGGAGGGGGAAGGGAGGGAGGTAAGGAGGGGGAGAAGGGTAGGAAGGAGGGGAAGGGAAGAAGGGATAGGGGAGGAGAGGAAAGAGGGAGGAAGGGAAGGAGTGGAGAGGAGAGGGTGGGAAGGAGGGAGGGAAGAAGGGAAGGAGACAAAGAAAGGAAAAAGAAAGACAAGAGACAGA
>NC_091580.1:27040352-27042852 GCF_042767895.1 Penaeus vannamei | reverse complement strand
CCTCTTACTGAAGAAAACCAACGGGTGACGATATTTACGATTATTCCGGCGTGATAGTTCGCTAAAGAAAAGGTGCGTTTTGTGTTAAAAGTGATAATTCAGAAAGGAATCAGTGTTAAAATGCTGTTGCGATAATTCCGGCGTGAAAATTTGCTATAGAAAGGGTGCTTTAGGTGTTAAAAGTGATAATTCATAACGGAATACAATGTTAAAATGTTGGTGAGTTATTTATAATTCTTGTAGTGAATCTGGTTCTGGAAGCAAGTAAACAACAGTGATTTTTTTTAAACAATTCTAATACATTCTTATGCTATAATAATGATGATGATGCTCATAGTATGAATGATGAAGTGATGATTATCATAATGATTATAAGTCATAATGATAATATTAACAACAAAAATTATGAGTATGATGATAATAATGATTATAACAATAATGATAAATGATGATAGGAATGGCAATAATATTGTTAATAATAGAAATGATTATGATAATAAAGAATAACAACAGCAACAATAATAAGTATGATGATAATGATTATAACAATAATATGATAAATGATGATAGGAATGGCAACAACAATAATAATAATGTTAATAATAAAAATAATTACGAAAATACAAAATAACAATCACAACAATAATAATATTAATAATATAAGTGATCAGTGACGAAAACAACAATGTAATAATGAAAATCTATTAGAAAGAAGAGAAAGCATAAAAGGGAAAGGCCAAACAGGATCCTTCGGTGCTTATATAAGAAAGGATCGCGACCCAAAAACAAAAGAAATAAAAAGCTAAAAAAAGAAGGAAAGAATGAACCGAGAAAAAAAGAAAAAAAGAAAAAAAGAAAACTTGCAGTGAAGATGCCGCTTCTTCTCTCATCTTAAAAAGACAATGATGTGGATTCTTGCATTTTGGAGAGCTATCCCATACGTTTCTCTTTGTTTGTTTTTTTTCTTTGTTCTTCTGTATGCCTGTCTGTCTTTCTGTCTCGCTCTTTCTCTTTCTTCTTTCTTTTCCTCTCTCTCTTTCTTACTTTCCTTTGCCTCTTTCTTTTTCCTCCTTCCCTTCTTATCCCTCTTCCTGTCTTTCTGTCTCGCTCTTTCGCTTTCTTTCTTTTCCTCTCTCTCTCTTTCTTACTTTCCTTTGCCTCTTTCTTTTTCCTCCTTCCCTTCTTATCCCTCTGTCCTACCCCTCTCCTTCCTTCCCACCTTCTATGTTTGTCCTTCTCCTCTCCATTCTGCCTCTCTTTTTTCTTCCTTCCCTCTTCCTCCTCCCTCCTTCCATGGTCCCCTCTCCCTCTCCTCTTCCACCCTTCCCTCTTCCTCCTTATCTACCTCTCCTTCTACCCTTCCCTCTCTCTCTTCCTCCTCTCTCCTTCCACCCTCCCCTCTCTCCCTCCTTCCATCCTCCTCCCTCTCTCCCTCCTTCCACCCTCCCTTCTCCCTTCCTCGAAGTGATCCCACCCAGCCCACAATAGGATGACGTGATTAAGGATGAAAAGCCAATCGGGAAGGATTTTCTCCCGGGCGGCTTTTTGTTCCCGAGGTATGTGCTGGGTCGGCGCTGTCTTGTTTACATTCAGCTGGGTGGCTTTTGCTCATTGGGGGTGAGGGTGGGGGGTGGGGACTGGGGGACGGGGGGACGGGGAGAGGGGGAGGTGTATGTTCTGTTATAACTGCGAATATGGCTCTTTGGAATTTAGCTTTTTGGGGGGTTGTTCTTTTTTGTGGTGGTAAGTAGAGGGATATTGTTGTTTTTTTGTGTATAAGATCGGGTGAATATAGTTTTCCTTTTTTTCTTTTTCTGTGTGTACATAAACAGCCGAATATAACATAGTTTTCTTTGTTTTTTTTTATACATAAACAGACGGATATAATATAGTTTTCTTCATGTTTTTGTGTGTACATAGACGAATATACCTTTTTTATCTTATTTTTTCTCCTAGGTATATAATCAGGAACGGACACTTCTGATGTCTTGCAGAACGACCACACCTTCCCCTCGAACGGCGTGCAGTGACCTATTTCCTGGCGACGTGGTGACTGCTTCAAAGGTTGTTTAGAAAGTGAGGGTTTCCCGAGTATGGTTCCCTTCGCTCCTGGTGTGTGGAGAAGCCTTCCCTCCGCCTCTTCAAGGTATTTATCCACGGGAGCATGTAAGTCCTTGGAGATTATCCTACGAAGAATCCTCATTATGAAGGATGGATGTGTGCGTAAGTAGGATTTTCTAAAATTTTCGGAAGCAAACTTCATGTTGGCTAGCTACACGCGAGTCAATACTTATAGGCGAGGACTGAGGACTCCATTTTCTTCTTGGTGAATGCTGGGAGGGGGTGGAGCTTGTACCACAACGATCGCAGAGGCGGGAAAGCTCTGGCAGCAATTTATCCATTTTATGATTCTTATATTCTCTTGTTCTCGTGATTTATATACCACTTTTATGATGTATCAAGGAACAAGAGTTTATTTACTATTTTGCGAAACGTATTA
>NC_091580.1:27032852-27035352 GCF_042767895.1 Penaeus vannamei | reverse complement strand
CAAACACTTTTTTCTTACATGAAGGGGACCGGGTACGAGAATAACGGACACACACACACGCACGCACACACACACACATACACGCACACACACGTACACGCACACACGCACGCACGCACACACACACGCACACACACACACACACATATATAAGATTGCATATCATACTCATATTTATTATTTACAATCTTACCGGCATCTTGAAGAATCTATATTTAATTCTACGCTAATCGAAAAAAAAATACTCGTAAATATAGACCACAACGCTTTACATCTAAACACAAAACGGTGGAGGAATCACTTACTTGTTATGGGTGACATTGCCTTCATGTTGCTTCGCTTTTGCAGAATTCTTCGGCCTCGTTGGGCTAACCTCGCGTCCTTTTTATGAGCCTATGCGTTCTCGGCGACTTCCCATAGTGATGTGAGTCCTGAGGTCTGGCTCATTCGGAAGGAGCCACTCCTTGCTGCTCCTGCAGCAGAGGGAGGGATTGAGGTCACTGTCTTTGTCTTTCTTTCTGTCTTTCGTGTTCCAGCAACACTCGAATACAGTCTCGTCAAGGGAAAGTCCGTCAGAAAAAAAAAGAATGAAAGTCCCGATATTCTTCAGACACAACAACAACAACAATAATAATGATAATAAAATAATCCACCTAATTTCTCCAACGAAAGAAAATGTAACTTGATTCTTTAGGGGGGGACTAAAAAAAAAAAATTCCCGGTCAGAGAGCAGGACAGAGCGAGCGAGGGAGCGTCCACTCGGCTCGGATGTCGGTAGGGGTTTGAGGCTGTCCCCGGCGTGCCCGAGAGATGCCCGTCGGAGCTACCCAGTTCAGCCGGGTAGAAATCGCTGAGGGAAGGGCTCTCGGCTCCTGCATTTAGGTCGTCTTGCGCGGTCCAGGAGAAAAAAAAGAGAACCCTCATGAGTGAAGGGAAAGGAAGGGTGTCTTGGGTCGTACGTCTTGAGAACCTCGGTGTTTTTGGCGGGGGGAAAAATTATACGTTTGGGTAAATGGGCGGCCCTGTGATCCCTGGCAGTGTGTCGCGGAGCCAACCGTTAGCTCGGAGTCAGGCTTAGGATAAATATATCCATTTTCCTAAAAAAACAAGAAAATACACCAATAGACAAATAAGAATAATAATAAAAAAAATAGAAAAAATAAAATATATCAATTTTTTCTTAAAAAAAAAACAAGAAAATACACCAATAGACAAATAAGAAAAATCGAAAAAAAAACAAAAAAATAATACGACAGAACTATCTCTTTCATTCCCATACATACATCTACGCCTTAAAGAAACTAATAAATTTCTTGAGGCTAAAAATACCGCTTCTTGAGTCACATTGCTAACGGACGAAGGAAGAGGTAGAAATAGAAAGAAATTCAACCCTTTCATTCAGCTCTTCAGACAGTGATGACGTCACACGCGCCTCACACATCATCAGAACATCAATATAATATTAATAAACAAAAGACACATTAATAAATAAACAAAACATATAATCACAAATAAACAAAATACAAATAAAATCCGATATACAAATAAATAGATACATAAACAAACAAATAAACATAAAGTGAATAAATAAATATAAACATACAAAAATTAAAACAACATATAATCACAAATAAACAAAATACAAATAAAAAACAGAAAACAAATAAACAAATGCATAAACAAACAAATTAAAAAAAAATCATAAACGCATATAAACATACAAAAATTACAACAAAACATGTAATCACAAATAAACAAAATACAAATAAAAAACAGAAATACAAATATATAGATACACAAACAAATAAACATAAAATTGTTAAACGTATATAAACATACAAAAACTAAAACATGATCAGAACATACGTGTCATAATTATTAGCAAACCACAAAAAACACTAAATAAACACAGAACATATGATCACAAATAAACAAATTACAAATAAATAGATACACAAACAAATAGAAATAAAATTCATAAACGCATATAAACATACAAAAACTAAAATATAATCAGAACAAATTTCGCGCCAAAAAACCGTCTCATTATTTTCCAGAACATACAAAATTCGCGCCAAAAAAAGTTAATTATTTTCCAGAACATACAAAATTCGCGCCAAAAAAAGTTAATTATTTTCCAGAACATACAAAATTCGCGCTCGCAAAAAAGTTCATCGTTTTAACTAAAAGATACAAAAATCGCGCCAATAAAAACCCCCTCATTATTTTCCAAAACATACAAAATTCGCGCCAAAAATCGTTTCATTGTTTTAACTAAAACAACCAAATTCGCGCCAAAAAACCCGTCTCATTGTTTTAACTAAAAGATACAAAATTCGCGCCAAAAAACCCGTCTCATTGTTTTCCAGAACATACGAAGTCCCTCCTCCACTCTGCTGGCCGTTCGAGCTTAAATTACCCAGTTAGCGTCATTTTAAGCAGCTCTTCTATTTTCAGATTATCATAATCATCTTAGATTCGAGCGACTGGTGGAGAACAG
>NC_091580.1:27008449-27023449 GCF_042767895.1 Penaeus vannamei | reverse complement strand
TTTTTTTTTTTTTTTTTTTTTTTTTTTCTTTTTTTTTCTTTTCTTTTTTTTCTTTTTAATTTATTTCATTTTATTTTTTTTCCCCAAGAACGAAAGAAATTGGAAATAAAATAAAAAAGGAATATCTTTCTTAGCACAAGAACGAAGTAAGTTGGAAAAGATATAAACAGGAAAATATATAGATTTCCCCCCCTCAAGAACGGAAAAAAATGGAAAAAAATATAAACAGGAATACATTTTCATATTTTTTTTATAATCCAAGAACGAAAGAAATTAGAAAAATTTGGAAACAGGAATAGATTTTGTTTTATCTTTTCATCCAAGAACGAAGGAAATTTAGGAATAAAACAAACAGGAATATATTTTCATATCTTTTCATCCAAGAACGAAAGAAATTGGAAAAAAATGTAAACAGAAATATATAAATATTATTTTTCCGCCAAGAACGAAAGGAATTAGAAAGAAAATGGAAACAAATATATTTTCTTTCTATTTCATCCAAGAACGAAAGAATTAGAAAAAAAATGCATAGATAAGAATATATTTTCATACATTTTATTTAACCAAAAACAAAAGAAATTATAAAATATGGAAATAGGAATATATTTCCTTTTTTTTCATCCAAGAACGAAAAAAAATAGAAAAAATACATAAACAAGAATAAATTTTCATTTTGTTTACCCAAGAACTAAAGACATTAGAAAAAAAATGTAAACAGGAATATATGTCCATATTTTCTTTACCCAAGAGCGAAAGAAATTAGAAAAAATACATAAACAGGAATATATTTTATTTTTTTGTCCAAGCACGAAAGAAATTAAAAAAAAATACAAACAGGATTTTATTTTTTTGAGCCAGTCGCTGCATCCAAGGTATTTCCCGTTATTGTTTATGATTTCATATTGATATTGTTAAAAAAAGAGGGTTACTTTAAACAAATAAATTAAATTATGTGGTTCACCTCCGTTCTTTTGCTCCTCAGTCTACGATGTCATCTATATCTATAGAGTAAAAAGAAAAAGAAAAAAATAATATTGAAAAAGTTGGATTTCTCCTCAAAATTTCTCTTTTTTCATAATTTTGTTCTTTCTTTTCAACTGCGTTACTCTAAAATCCTGCGTGCGTGTTCGATTCACTCAAATGTACAAAACGTGTAAAATCGGCAATATGTCCGCCACAATGGCATAATTCACAGCCTTTATCATTTCGAGCCTAAATCTGGACAGAAGCCTCTTTTCCTTTCTGTTGTCGCTGTGGAATGTGAGATAATTAAAAGGAATAAAAGGTTTGAAGAGGCGACGCTGGTGATTTCACGTAAGCATTCGGACGTCAGCTGAGGCAACAAAAAATGGCGGGAATGTCAAATTTTGCGGAACCGTTAAAGTCATTTTTTAAAAGCTAGTATCAAAGATTAGTTTATGTCCCATGTTACTGAATTATATTACGTTATTTATTATTGTTGTTATACTGTTAAGTATCTGCTTTATTGTTCCCGCCAAAGTAATTTTTATTAGTTATTATTAAAGTATTATCACTTAATTACTGTTAGCAATTGCATTAGCCCTGATTTTACTGTTATCATAGCTGCTGTTGTCATTATAATGATAATTATTATTATTATTATTGTTATTATTATCATTATCATCCTGCTATTGATAATATCATAAGCATTATCATTGCAATAAGGATAATATGATAATGCGAACCTACATATCTTTCATCTTTACATGCACCCTCCCTTCCCATGTACTACATTCCTGAAATAACTTTTCTTGTTTCGGTTAAATTTTTGTATAAAGTAAATTCTTTCAAAACTGCTACCCACACTTCGCAACCAACGAACAGAATAATGATAATATAAAAAAAAAATAGCCTTTTATTCCGTTGTAACAAGTTATGAGCAATTAACTCACCTCGTAGTCACATTGAAATACAGTGAGGGTAGTTAATTAATGTAAATATATTTCTACGTATTTTTATAACACTTTTTAATGTCAATTAATTAATATTTTATAACACCTACAATATCCTCCGTTGATATTAATGAACAGAAAACAATCCCATTTTCCAAAAGCTGTAATTTAGTTTTTTTTCTCTCTCTCTCTCTCTCTCTTTCTCTTTCCTCAACACGAAAATACACAATTTCGAAAATGAGGAACGCCAAGAATCCTTTCCTCTTTTCGCAAAACAAAAAAACCCTTTAATGAGGTCCTCTTGGGATGTTGTCTTGCATTTCATTAAAAGGAAAGAATTTATTTTAAGAGTTCATATACATGGCGATATCTGGGAGCGAGTGCAGCCACCGTGACCAGCTGTTGCGCCCGGACAAGCCACGTGCCCGCGCTCGGAGCTGATATGCTGGAGTGCGCAGTCACAGGTAGTTTATAGATACAGTTGATACATACATACATGCATACATATCTTATATATATATATATATATATATATATATATATATATATATATATATATACATATGTACATATATATATAGATATGTGTGTATAGGTATACAAACAAGCACACGCACACACACACACACACACACACACAGTGTGTGTGTATATTTATATATATGTATATGTATGTATATACATACACATGTGTGTATATGTGTATATATTTTATATATATATATATATATATGTATATGTATATATAATATGTACATGTACGTATAGATATGTATGTATATTTATCTATCTATCTATATACATACATACATACACACACACATAAATATTTGTATATATATATATATATATTATATATGTATATATATATATTCATATATTTATATATATACACACATATATATATAGGTATACATACACACACACACACACACACACACACACACACACACACACACACACACACACACATATATATATATATATATATATATATATATATATATATGTGTGTGTGTGTGTGTATGTGTGAGTGTGGGTGTGTGTGTGTATGTGTGTGTGTGTGTGTGTGTGTGTGCGTGTGTGTATTATATATATATGTGAATGTATATATATATGTATATATATATATATATATATATATATATATATATATATATATATATATATATATGTGTGTGTGTGTGTGTGTGTGTGTGTGTGTGTGTGTGTATGTGTGTGTGTGTGTGCGTTTGTGTGTGTGTATATATATTGTATATATATATATATTTATATATATGTATATATATATATATATATATATATATATATACATATATATATATATATATATATATATATATATATATATATATATATATATATATATATATATATATATATATATACACACACACACACACACTGTACATGTACATGGATGTATACGTACATACATACATATATGATGCACTATACTTGACCTACTCATACCATCTGCAAACGAGCACAGATTATGCTTACGAGTAGATAAAATCTGCAGCGGCCTTCGACTGCGAATTCAGGCGATTCCCCGGAGTCACAGCGGCCAAAATCCCGGACATCTTGACCTGGACAGAGAAAGTCCCAAGACGGCAACCCAAGTCCCCCAAAACTATGTTATCTCGCCGACAGGAATCCCATGCCCGCACGACGGATATTAAACCCTAATAGAGTTAATACGAAGCCAATTAATCCTTTCTTGAGTTTATTTTTTTGAGAGAGAGGGAGGGGGAAAGAAGGAGGTGGGGGGGGGGGGTAGGGGGACGGGGTAGAAGCTGCGGTTAGTGGTTATCTGACCTCTGACCCGGCGGGGAGGGTTGGGGCAACACGTCACAGCCCCGTTAATGGTCATTTCTCCTCCACGACTTGAAGATGCCGACGAGAAGGCCCTCGGGTGTGTTCCAGGACGCCATGACGAGGAGGAGGAGGAGGAGGAGGAGGAGGAGGAGGAGGAGGAGGAGGAGAAGAAGGAAGAGAGAGGAGGAGGAAGAGGAGAAGAAGGAAGAGAGAGGAGGAGGAGGAGGAGAAGAAGGAAGAGAGAGGAGGAGGAGGAGGAGAAGAAAGAAGAGAGAGGAGGAGGAGGAGGAGGAGAAGAAGGAAGAGAGAGGAGGAGGAGGAAGAGGAGAAGAAGGAAGAGAGAGGAGGAGGAGGAGGAGAAGGAGGAAGAGAGAGGAGGAGGAGGAGAAGAAGGAAGAGAGAGGAGGAGGAGAAGAAGGAAGAGAGAGGAGGAGGAGGAGAAGAAGGAAGAGAGAGGAGGAGGAGGAGGAGAAGAAGGAAGAGAGAAGAGGAGGAAGAGGAGAAGGAGGAAGAGAGAAGAGGAGGGAAAGCTTTGTTCTGAGGTACTTCGGCAGGAGCCATTAACCAGGGAGATTACGTGTCTCATTCTTCTGCTCGAGTGATTCCGTGGTGCCCTTGTAACCTCGTGTCGGAGTGGGTTCTCCCGGGTGAATATGTATCCATTCATCTCTCCTCTTTTTTTATTATTATTATCAATCTCTCTATTGTTTTATCGTCATTCTTTAGGCCAGAGATGGCTTCGTTAATGTTTCGGTTCGATAAGTTTATGTTAGTGGGTATATATATATATTTTTTTTGTATCTTTTTTTTTTTTTGCCTTTTTTGGGTCTGTAGGTCAGAGCTATATTTTATGTCAGTGATATTTCTGTATATGGATCTTATATGATGCGAGTCACCTTGCGATTAAATTTACTTTTGCTTCTTAATGTACTTTTCTCAATTAACTGCATCCCATTACCTTTGAAGATGAAGCCACAATACATATAAGTATTTATATTATTCATGCGATGATTTTAGAATTATTAATAGGCGCATACACGTCACATACAGTCTAATAACTACAATTTATTCTCTTGTAGGAATTTCGAAACATTTTCAGTATGTTTAATTGGAGATTGACATATCAAACAAGGCATCGGAAGTTACTGATAAATACAGACTGTAGATCTGTACCATAATCTTTGTAAATCTTAAAGCTGACTGATTACGTTTTCTTATATTCATCTCGTTTGGAATTCGATCGCGTGATATTAAAAGGAGAGGGATTAGAATTTCCTTTTTTTTTTTTTACAAGTAACAGCTGATTGCCAAAATTGGGTTGTCACATGATCGAACAATACGTAATATTATTTAAGTATTTACGTTTTTCTTGCTCCTTTTAGGCGAAGAAACAACATTCACTTATTTGGTTACAGATGCTATAGAAAAAAACATTGTCTTTGGAAATGTAACGTTGTGTTTCGTCAATCCAAAACGTTAATGTACCGTAACATCGCAACGTTGCTATATCATAACATTGCAGTTTTAACACTACGATTGTCATAACACTAATAATCCCAATAAAAGATATTTATGGTCGATTTAAGGCCTTGAACATGAGTCATATCACATACTCCATCAGATCTTGAGGTCACTGTCCTCATCTCGGCCAGGTTAGATAATGAGGTCACCCAAACTTGATGACCTGATAGGAGAACCAGCCCCAAACACCCTATCACCTACTTGCACACTATATACCCTGAAGTTACGGTGTAAGGTGGTTCATACAGACACGGAGGAACAGATACAGAAACGAGAGGAACGTATATTAACAACCTTATATTATTATATTATATGATATAAAATTATATGATATAAACTTATTATATGATATAAACTTATTATATGATATAAACTTATTATATGATATAAACTTATTATATGATATAAACTTATTATATGATATAAACTTATTATATGATATAAACTTATTATATGATATAAACTTATTATATGATATAAACTTATTATATGATATAAACTTATTATATGATATAAACTTATTATAGGAAAGTGTATAAACAGCTTTATATCCGTTCATCCAAGAGATTAGTGTCTGTGAATTAAGTTTAAGTGAAATAATTTAAAAAATGAGGGCCAGATACCGTGATCAATTCATCTGAACATAATTCGTTGCGACTGATGTAGAAAAAAATAGCATTAGAATATCTTCACAATACAAGAATTCTTGTGCATGTATTTCTTGTATTGTGAAGTTTCTTGTGCATGTATTTCTTGTATTGTGAAGTTTCTTGTGCATGTACTTCTTGTATTGTGAAGTTTCTTGTGCACGTATTTCTTGTATTGTCAAGATATTCTGATTCATTCCTTATCTAATTCCTTCCTATCCTATTTCTGAAGCTATCATATGTGAACCGTGTTCCTGTTGACAAATGTAGAAAAGATCTGAATGAAAATGAGTATCTCTTGTATTGTGAAGATATTCTATGTCATTTTCTCTCGTATTGTGAAGATATACATTGTCATTCTCTCCCGTATTGTGCAGATATTAATTGTCATTCTGTCTTGTATTGTGAAGATGTTATTGTCATTCTCTCTTGTATTAAGATATTCATTGCCATTCTTTCTTGTATTGCGAAGATATTCAGTCATTCTCTCTCGTGTTGTGAAAATACCCATTCTCATTCTCTCTTGTATTGTGAAGATACCCATTCCCATTCTCTCTCGTACTGTGAACATACCCATTCTCATCCATACCTCTTCTTCCATTGTGTGTATTTATGACCGTATATCATCCATACCTTTTCTCCCATCGTGTGTATTTATGACCGTATTCGATAACTTTTTTTTTTACATCTGGACCTTTCTCTCATCGTGTGCATTTATGACCGTATTCGATAACTCTTTTTTTTTTTTTACCTCTGGAGAAAGTCTGGCATCGTCTTGGCTATCAATGGTTCGTGAGGTAAGACTCCTACAGAAGTTCCTTTTTTTTTATGGACGAGACACTTAAGACAAAACACTCTCGTCAGTGCATTAAGATTCCCGACCATGGAATGTAGATTTCATAGTAGTGCCTAAGTAAATTTTTCCTTTAATGTATATCCTTGTGGTATACATTGATTAATTCTTTTAATGTATACCTAACGTATAGCCTTGGTGTGGTTTTTATCTTTACAGGAAGGAGATGTTGGTTTACGGGAAACTTTACGGTGACGGTTGTATTAAGAAACATAGATGGAAGATCTTCACTAAGCTATTTATTATGTACGTAGCGGAGTGCACTTAGATAGCTATGTCATATTTCATCTGACAGTGACACGTATCGCCTTTGACAGAGGATGTTAATTGACTATTGTCTAAGGTAATGTATTTATATCAATGCTTAAAAGTGTGTACATGATATATGGAGATATATAATTATCTTGTTATAATTCGGTTTTCGTATCGTTATATTTCAGTATTCAAAATCGTTCGTCTTATTGAGATAACATCGAAATATTATTATTGGCATAACGTTTTTAAATACGTTTTATTCAATTACAAATCGATTTTTTTTAATACGTCATAACATCGTCGTATTATTATTGGCATAACGTTTTTTTTCATTACGTTTCATTAACTTTTCAAAAGGATTAAAAAAAATGTCTTCCACAGCAATAATTATGTCTGAAGACCTCATATGAGTTTGATACCTCATAAAGTATGTTAAAAAGAAATGTATTTAGTAAGTACAGGTTTCTCTATCATATCTTACACTTGTAATAACATAGATGGTAATTAACAATAACATCCATCGGAAAGTTAATTAATTTAATCATTAACCTTCCCTCTCTCTTTCTACGTACATCATGTCATAAACATTTCTCTAAATTGAAGTTACAAGATGAAACTATCCCCGTCACCATACTTCCTCTGATGGTGAAGTCATCACTGTCACCATACAAGCAGAGAGAAAATGGATGGTGATGGATACTTTCCCTGATGGTGTTGAAGTCATCTTTGTCACTATACAAGCTGCGAGAAAATTAATTGTGATGGAACAGCGTGGGGAAGGATGGTGAAATAAGCAATCACCATTTTACACCTCTCACTATCCTGAAAATAACGTGTCTTTTATTCATGGGAATGGTGAGTTATTATTATTATTATTATTATTATTATTACTATTATTATTATTATTATTATTATTATTATTATTATTATTATTAATATTATTATTATTATTATTAGTAGTAGTATCTTCGCAGTCATCACCATTGTACCACAGATAGTTCATCAAGCTAAACATCATGATACTAATTATAAAACTAATAATAATAACATTAAGACGACGAAGAAAAACATTACAGACAGTTCATCATACTAAACATCATGATATTAATGATAATACAACTAATAATAACAATAAGACGAAGAAAGAGAAGAAAAAACAACATTACAGACAGTTCATCATGCTAAACATCATAATATTAATGATGCCGACAACTAATAATAACATTAAGACGAAGAGAGAGAAAAAACAACATTAAAGATAGTTAATTATGCTAAACATCATGATATTAATGATAATACTACTAATAATAACAATGAGACGAAGAAAGAGAAGAAGAAGAAGAAAAAAAAAAAACAAGAATAAAAATGAGACAAACAAAAACAAACAACAAACACACACCCATGACCTCTTCTCGTGAACCTAGGTCAGTGGGCTCCATCTTGTGTCATCTCACAGAACTGCAGAACTTACAATATTACTTATTTCTTTGATATCATGGGTATATCTATTTACTCCTTATCATGTATTACTTATTACTTATAATATAGTTTTTATTACGACTGATTTACTTATTCCTTATCATATATTAGTTATGATATAAATATTTTTTTTATTGCGACTTATTACTTCGATAAGTAAAAAGTAATATATGATAAGAAATAAGTAAATATTCATATGAATATTTACTTATTTCTTATCATATATTACTTTTTACTTATAAAATATTTTTTTTGTGACATTAATTCGATATATGGATATTCACATATTCCTTATTATAAATTACTTATTACTTATAACATATTTTTATTATGACATATTACTTGGATATATGAATATTTACGACTTATTTCTTATCATATATTACTTATTTGTCCTTTATTACGACTTTTTACCTATTACTTATATACATATTCACTGACTCCTTACCATATACAGTATTACTTATTATATATTTTTTTCTATTACGATTTATTACTTCGATATCATATTTATATTTCCTGCTCATTCGTTATTATACACCATTAGCAGCAAGAAGCCAAGAAAGCCATTAACTACAAATTATCACCATATATTCTATAGTGAAGCCCTCCCCCCTACCCCCCCCCCCCGGTGATACTGCAAACCCACGAAAGACGAGAAACCAAGAGATAAAAAAAAACTACCCACTCTCACCATACCTTTCGTAGATGTGTCATTGTCTCTACGTCCCCATTCTACCCTTCTCACCATCAATCTTTCTATTCATATAGTGAAAAAAAAAACAGCGGAAGGTTGAGACATAGCGTGGGAAAGGAATTAATCCCGTTACCCCCTAACCTAAATTTTCCCGCGCTTTTTGAATCTCTGAAACATAAAAAAAAAGATCACGATATATGTTTTTTTTTTTTAGGTTCGTGGTCATCATTAAGGTGAAATTATCTTCAATCATGACTTTAAAAAAATGATTATGGGGGTTTATTATCTCTTCAACTTCAACTTTCTTTCTCCTGTTTATTTTTTTTTCTACAATTACGTTCGTAGTCTCCGTGTCTTGTTGTTAATTAGGAGTGTCGCTTCATAATGGAATACGTGCTAATGAGCATAATTATCGTGATGTTAGTGATTATAAATATTCGCAGTTTTTCAATTTAGGAAAAATACACAGAAAACATTATTAAAGACTTACTTCAAAGATTTCTTAATCAATTTTGCTTTGTGATCAGAAGTTCTCAGAAAAAAGACGTAAGTTATATAATCACTGAAGTTACATCATATTTCCTTTCCCCGAAAGACTTAATAGTTATTCTTTTATTGATTATTTGGGAATTTACTGTATATTTCTATTTTTAGATTTAGATAACAGACGAAAACGAAAAACAGATAGAAAATATCTTATATATATCTATATGGATATCATTTATATCTCTCAATTACGTTTATTGTTATTATTATTATTGTTATTATCATTATTATTATTATTGTTATTATTATTAAATTATTATTCTTATTATTATCATTATTGTTATCTTTTGTTCGTATATTAAGGTTGAGAATCAGAAGTAATGATTAAAGATTTCGGTTTAAAAAGAAAATAAAGAAGGAAAATAGAAGAACAAGTGAAAATAAAGAAGGAAAATGGAAGATGAAGAAAATAAAGAAGGAAAATGGAAGATAAAAAAATAAAGAAGAAAATAGAAGAACAAATGAAAATAAAGAAGGAAAATGGAAAATAAAGAAAATTAAGAAGGAAAATAGAAGATAAAAAAATAAAGAAGGAAAATGGAAGATGAAGAAAATAAAGAAGGAAAATGGAAGATGAAAAAATAAAGAAGGAAAATGAAAGATAAAATGGAAATAAAGAAGGAAAATGGAAGATAAAAAAATAAAGAAGGAAAATGAAAGATAAAATGGAAATAAAGAAGGAAAATGAAAGATAAAAAAAAATAAAGAAGGAAAATGAAAGATGAAAAAATAAAGAAGGAAAATGGAAGATAAAAAATAAAGGAGGAAAATGAAAGATAAAAAAAATAAAGAAGGAAAATGAAAGATAAAAAACAATAAAGAAGGAAAATGAAAGATAAAAAATAAAGAAGGAAAATGGAAGATAAAAGATGGAAAATAAAAGATTAAAAAATAAAGAAAGAAGGAAAATAAATAGAAGGTTCTTTGACTTTTCTCTTTTTTCTTCTTCTTAAAAATCAGTCCCTCAGTCCCTCTTCATTATCATAGAAAGCACGGAATACATTTTCTCAAAACGCATATTAAGACTTTTTGAATTTTCTTCGTTGTGCCAAAGTCCTCCCTGCTATACTTATCAAATGTAAATATTATATATTTTCTTTATCATGAAAAAGGTTCAACTATTTTTTTTTTCTGGTGGAATTAATGTGAAAAAAGATTCAACTAATTTTTTGTTTTTGTTTTTTCTGGTGGAATAATTTCTGAAGTTTCCATGAAATTATTATTACTATTTCACAACATATATATTTTCTTTATCATAAAAAAGGTTCAACAACTTTTTTTCTGGTGGAATAATTTCTGGTTTTCATGAAATTATTATTTATATTTCACAACATATATATTTGCTTTATTATCAAAAAGGTTCAACTAACTTTTTTCTGGTGGAATTAATGCGAAAGTTTCCATGAAATTATTATTACTATTTCGCACTTAACATATATATTTTCTTTATCATGAAAAAAGGTTCAACAATTATTTTTTCTGGTGGAATAATTTCTGAAGTTTCCATGAAATTATTATTACTATTTCACAACATATATATTTTCTTTATCATAAAAAAGGTTCAACTAATTTTTTTCTGGTGGAATTAATGCGAAAGTTTCCATGAAATTATTATTTATATTTCGCACTTAACATATATATTTTCTTTATCATAAAAAAGGTTCAACATTTTTTTTTCTGGTGGAATAATTTCTGGTTTCCATGAAATTATTATTTCTATTTCGCACTTCAAATATTTCATATTCATGCTTTCACAATCTCTCCACATACACTAATGTTTATCACTCACAAAATCACTTAATCTTAACAGTAATATACTTCAGACTTTTAATAATACTCAATACTATTAATTTGATAATTTAATCTAACATTTATTTAATTTAATTTAATCTAACGAAGCATTAATTTAATCTAACGCAAGCAATGGTATCCACACTACATACTTAGGTATTCATTCTCACCCTTTTCCACACTTATACACATAAACTTGTCCAGTATGACAGACTTCCACACTTATAAACTTATCCAGTATGAGACTTCCACTATTAAACACTTACAAACTTATCCAATATGAAAGATTCCACGCTTATACACATAAACTTATCCAGTACGAAAGACTTCACACTTATACACTTATAAACTTTTACAGCATGAGACTTCCACTCTTAAACACTTACAAACTTATCCAATATGAAAGATTCCACACTTATACACTTATAAACTTATCCAGTATGAAAACCCTCCACACTTATACACTTATAAACTTATCCAGTATGAGACTTCCACACTTATACACTTCACACTTATAAACTTACCAGTACGAAAGACTTCACACTTATTCACTTATAAACTTATCTTCAGTACGAAAGACTTCACACTTATACACTTATAAACTTATCTTCAGTATGAAAGGCTTTCACACTTATACACATAAACTTAACCAGTATGGAAGACTTCATTTATTAATAGTGAATGTTTATTAAGCTGTCAAAGAGTAAGAATAACGATAATTTAATCAAATGTGTAAATCATTAGATATGTGGATTACCGAATCAAGTATCATGCAAAGTATATGCAGTATATCAGTTGGGTATAAAGTATATATGGAGTATATAGTGAGAGGAGGTGGAGGAGGAGGTGGTGGTGGAGGTGGAGGTGGTGGTGGTGGTGGAGGTGGAGGTGGAGGAGGGAGAGGAAGAGGAGGTGGAGGAGGAGGTGGTGGTGGAGGAGGAGGTGGTGGAGGAGGAGGTGGAGGAGGAGGTGGTGGTGGAGGAGGAGGTGGTGGAGGAGGAGGTGGTGGAGGAGGAGGTGGAGGAGGAGGAGGTGGTGGTGGTGGAGGGTGAGGTGGAAGAGGAGGAGAAGGTGGAGGAGGAGGAGGTGGTGGTGGTGGAGGAGGAGGTGGTGGAGGGTGGTAGTGGAGGAGGAGGTGGTGGAGGGCGGTAGTGGAGGAGGAGGTGGTGGAGGGTGTTGGTGGAGGAGGAGGAGGAGGAGGAGAAGGAGGAGGAGGAGGAGGAGGAGGAGGAGGAGGAGGAGGAGGAGGAAGAAGAGGAGGAGAGGAATATGAGAGGAAGAGAGGAAGAGGTGGATGTAGAGGAAGAAGAGGATGTAAAGGATGGAGGAGGAGGAGAGAAGTAGAGGAAAACAAGGAGGATTGATAATACTGATGATAATACTAATAATACTAATAATTATAATATGAAGAAAAATGAAAAAACAGAAAAACGAAGCAAAAGAAGAAACAGAAAAAGCGAAGAAAATGAAGAAACAGAAAAAGAAGAAAAAAAGAAACAGAAAAAAGAAAAAGGAGAAAAAACGGAGAAAAAGAAGAAACAGAAAAACGAAGAAACAGAAAAACGAAAAAAAAAAGAAGAGACAAAAAAATAAGAAAGGGAAGACACAGCAAACAAAGAAAAAGAACAGAACAACGAAGAACGAAAAAAAAAATAAAGACAAACGAGACAAACACACCACCGCCACCAAACCCACACGGAGTCAAGCCCCCGGGGTCAGGTGGGCAGGTCCGCGGTGACCCGGGCCGTGAGGGGGCGGAGCCAAGGAGATCCCAGAGGAAGACCCAAGATGGTTTACATTTCTCGGAAGAAAGTCCGAAGCGGCGACGACAGTCTTGGAGTCCGGATGAGAAATTATCGATGCATATTAAGCGCGCATTCTGAAAGGAGGGACAGTAATGAAAAAAAAAGAAAGAAAAATTGGCGTGGGTTTGTGGGTCTGGTATTGAATGTGGGAGCCTGGTATGGGTATTTTTGTTGGGTTGGTGTTATAGGTATATATTGATATGGTTGTCTATCTAATACACACATACACACACACACACACACACGGGCACACACACACACACACACACACACACACACACACACGGGCACATACACACACACACACAAACACGCACATACAGACACTCACACTGAGAAATAAGCACATACACACACACGCGCACATACATATATGTGTAGGACAAGAGGCCTCGAAATAAGCAGCATTTATCTTCAAAAAGAGAGCTAACGTATCTGAAAACACCCAAGAACAATATTCAGAACAAAAACAAACAAACAAACAAACAAACAGAGGAAATTGAAGATTCAACAATGACGATGATGACAGTAATATACATATATATATATATATATATATATATATATATATATATATATATATATATATATATATACATACAGAAAGCTCAACTATTACAGTAAGATCTACAAACAACAAAAGCAGGACACCATAGAGGCCGAGTTCCCGCAGTAGCCACCTCCTCAACACCATACCCGTCACCATACGTCACTCTCCATCTCTTATCTGCGCCTCATACATCGGCCAGAACTTCCTCATTTCTCACTATGCGCAACATATCGCTCCCTCCAGACCGTGCACTCTATCCCGGAGCGAAAATCCCTTCGCTAAAGTATATTGTTTCACTAAACATAACCTTTTTGGGCAGCCATTGTCTTGTCTTGGGCAGCGGGGTTTGTTCAACACGAAAGCGATTCCAGTTTGTGCGGTTTTTATGTGTGTTTGTGTTTGGGTTAAGTGTGTGTTTGTGTGCGTGTGTTTGTCTTCGCTGTCCGGATGCATTTCCTTTTGTGTGCGTGTGTGGATATATGTGCGTGTGCGTTGGGTCTTTGTCCCTGGGTGTGTGTGTGTATCTATTTGTTCTTGTGTCTAAATGTGTTTACTTGCTCTTTATATCTACACGTGTGTGTATTTATTTGCCTTTGTGGCTACGTGTGTAATTTTATTCAATCTTTGCGTTAAACATGTGTGAATTTATTTGTCTTTGTGTCTACATGTTGACTACATGCGTAAAAAATATATTTAGTCCTTGTGTCTAAACGTATGTATTTATTTCTTTGTGACTACGTGTGTATATATTATTTTTTTTTTTGTGTCTACATGCGTGTGTAATTATTTGTTTTTGTCTCTACCTGCGTTTTGGTATTTTTTATGAGTGGATATGACCGCGTGATCCACTCAAAAGGCTCAATTAACCCTCTTCCCTTCAGTCATTCTGTGCACGCCTGTCTCCACAATTGCTAACTCTCACTGATCTCACAACACGACGGTTATTATTACAAAACAAGGAAAAAAAATAACCCGCGGCGAAATGAAGTCGATTTTTATAGATTAAAAAGCGAGAGAATTATTAAACCCGAAAGACAACCGTTCGCATATTCCTAATTAGAATTAAAGCTAAGACAATGAGAGTCATTTTGAAATTTAACAAGATCGCTTGCCGGCAACACCTCA
>NC_091580.1:27006389-27007949 GCF_042767895.1 Penaeus vannamei | reverse complement strand
ATTTTTAATTATTTTGATAATATCCAACCCACACCAGGTCATCAGTTAGGCCTACATTATTTAATCTCTATCTTTACCTGTTGCATCTGATGTTAATTTTTAATTGTTTTGATAATATCCAATCAACACCAGGTCATCAGTTAGGCCTACATTACTTCATCTTCCTCTTAGTTGGTGCATCTGATGTTCATTTTAAATTATTTTGATAATATCCAACCTACACCAGGTCATCAGTTAGGCCTACATTACTTCTTCTTTAACTTACCTGTTGCAGCTGCTGTAAATTTTTAATTATTTTGATAATGTCCAACCCACACCAGGTCATCAGTTAAGCCTACATTACTTCTTCTTTATGTTACCTGTTGCAACTAATGTTAATTTTTGATTGTTTTAGTAATATCCAACCTACACCAGGTCATCAGTTGGCCTACATTATTACTTATTTACCTTACCTGTTGCAACTGATGTTATTTTGAATTATTTTGTTAAAATCCAACTTACACCAGGTGATCAGTTAGGCCTACATTACTTCATCTTCATCTTACCTGTTGCAACTGATATTATTTAAAGTTATTTTGATAATATCCAACTTACACCAGGTCATCAGTCAGGCCTACATTACTTCTTCATCTTACCTGTTGCAGCTGATGTTATCTCCCGTGCAAGCATCCGCGCACGAAGGAAAAATCCCAGGTGTGCTTTTGCCATATTTTCTCCACTGGATTAAGGACTAGAATTACATTAGACTTATTTTTATTGGAATCATTATCATTAAAATACTTTGGGGATATTAATAGTTTTCTCAGTGTGGTATTTTGAATAATTTTAATGGGGTGATATTGGTATTTTATCAATTTGTTTAGTGCCCCCTTTACTATTTAAGAAAAACGGATGATAAACAAAAGATAATGGTGGTAATCAGTATTAATAATGACATGATAATTACGGCGATTATGATAACAATATGAACTCTAGTGACAGCCATTATGTTAACGATATTAGTAATGATAGTTACGGTAATGAAGATAAAGTGATAATGCAGTAAAGATGAATGACAATTTAGCATATGATAAATAAAAGATAGTGGTGATAGTCACATCAATGACAATTACATGATAATGACGGCGATTATGATAATGACGATAAGTGATAATGTAGTAACGATAAATGACTGAAATCTAGCATAGGCCTAAATCATCATGCCAAAAGGTAAAAGAACCTTAGCCTTCCCTGATACTGGCCTGAGAAATAAGAAATTATTATTATATATTACATTATTTATATCTTTTCATGTAATTTATTATCCTTCTAATTTCAGCACACACACACACACACACACACACACACACACACACACACACACACACACACACACACACACACACACACACACACACACACACACAGATACTTACAGCACACGTAAACGTTGGTTTGTGGGTAAACTTATAGAGGTGAGACTGAGGTAGTTTGGTCATAAGCGTATGAGGAATAAGGAATTTATGAAGAGGAAGAGGATGGAGAGGGAAGGGAGGAGGAAGATGGAGACAGACCCACCAG
>NC_091580.1:26991389-26998889 GCF_042767895.1 Penaeus vannamei | reverse complement strand
AAAGTGCAGATTTGGACACAAAAAAAGGTTAAAGTATTTCTCCAGATTGATCAGTACAACAAACGAAAATTAATCATAACTCCAATATATGACACAAAATGGATTCCAAAAATCAAACAGAACAGGCTCGAAGAAAACTTAGAACTTATTAAATGCGGTTTTACGTTAGTATTTTTCTCACGTAGGCCTACTCACCAAAAGCTGATATTTTGTTCAGCATAACGTGTTTCCTCCAAAATGATATTGTATCAGCCTGAAAACACTTTTTTGTATTTTCTTTTTTAAATCAGAAGCTTTACTCAACACATCTTTATATAGAATGAAGACATAACTACTCTGATCTCGTCCCACTGAGAAGTCTAAAGGTTAATTATCATCAAATTACTGTCATATTTCAAGTGGATTTATTATCTGAAAGGGTAGGTTTGTTTACATCGTAGCTTGACCCCACGCGCCAATACCAGCTGATCTGAAACAGCTGTTTTTGACCTGAGTCGCCATGCTTCCCAGGGTGTTTTTAATTGAAAATATAACACAAAATCGATGGATCTGGATTACATACATGCATGATATTCAAACAAAAATAATGAAGGGGAAGGTATTAAATACTATTACCATTTTTTATCAACGTGCACAATTTGGATTACTCGCAAATGTTATAGATGGTTAAAAAAATATATCCTTCAGACTTTAATCATCCTTATTCGAGTAATTTAACCCATAACACAGAGAACCAGCCCACGTTTATCTTGACTATTTATTTTAGGTCAGACATTTAGCACACCCAACACGACTACAACACGCAACCCTCTATACCATTACTACATAAGCCAAGGGTGATTCAGTATGCTATCTGACCCTAACACCAAATAGCCCAACGAGTCATCCAAATACATTTCTATTTCGTATGGAAAGTCCCATGAAAGTAGTTAGCGTAGAACAAGCTCATCAGCCATTAAGTCTCGCGCGTGTGAGCCAATTAGCAGGGCACAGGACAGCATACAGAATGGATTAGAGAGAAAGCATAGGAGAATGGTATTGGGGGGGTGAAGGACCTCTGTGGCCGTGGCTGTGTACGTGACATCGACTTCGTAATAGCAAAAGCGTTTCTTATATAGCTAATAGGGGTAGTGTCGTTGGGTTATTTTCATTGGTGTTAGTGTGTTAACGTTGTTGAGATTGAAGTTATTATATTTGTTATTATAGTTTTCTGTATTTTTGTGTGTTTTCCTGTTCTTCCCTTCTTTACTCCATCTACATTTTGTTCGTCTGTCTATCGTTAGTATTCCTGTTGCTATCGGAATAATTTCTGCAAACTACTAACAGTTGTATCGTTAGTATCAGTTCATGAAGTGATAGAATCCCACAATTCTGACAGATTTAGCAGAATTGGAATCAAAATCTCAGTAGTATATTTATTTCTTTTATCATGTACTCTAGAATTCCAGCGTACATATTAAAAAAAAAAAATACTGTGTTCGTGCAAGGAAATTCAAGTACCCATTTATAATTTGCACGATTTAGTACGTACTCTAGAATTTGCATTGTTTATTATGTAGTCCAGAATTTGCATTATCCCCCATATGCAAATTCTATATGGCATACTTGAAGGTTTTTCTGACACGAACACAGCAAATTTTAACTCAAGTCTTCACCTCCACCATCATTATAATTATAGATATAATCACAATCATAATTATCTTTATCAAAAGTAATTGTCATTGTCATTATAGTAATTTACATGTGATATTATTGCCAGCAATGTTATCATTTTGATCATTATCATTATCATTTGTAATATATTTTCTTATGATGATTGCAGTTATAGTATTGATAATACTAATAAAAATGATAAAACATGAAAATAATTAAACAGTAATAACAATAATAATGATGATGATGATGAGGGTGATATCAGTAGTAAGAATTATAATGATGATTATAATAATGATGATATTGATACTAGTAATAATAGCGATACCAACGGTAATGATAATGTTGAAGATAATGATGATAATGATGATGATAGTGATGATCATCATCATCTTCAACATTTTGTCATGATCTTTTTGTTATGTTAATTTTGTTATAATTACCATTGTTATTAAAAACAGTAGTAGTAATATCGTTACGATCTTTAACTAACTTCTCGCGTAACAATAGCAACAGTAATAGTAACATCAACCCTATTAGTATTAAATGGGGGAATACTATAATAAAATGTATCTGTTTAGTAACTTCCCGCGTAATCCAGTTTCCAAAAATGTAAACAAACATGAAGGTTTTTAATGATAATGATAATGATAGTGATGACCTTAATAATAACAGCTGATAATGATAAGTGATGACTTTAGTGATACCAGCTGCTAATGATAATAGTGATGACCTTAGTGATGACGGCTGATAATGACAATAATGATGACCTTAATAATAACAGCTGATAATGATAACAGTGATGACGACCTTAATAATAACAACTATTTAATAACACTGAATACGGAGATCCCACAATTAAAACCAAAACGGATTATTGATCCACTGAAGAGGCGAATAAATTATTCCTTTACTGACGTCACCACACACTTCTCAGCAAGTCAGTTGATGTACGTACATACGTGTGTGTGCGTTGAATGTTGATGTTGGTGACATTCCTAATATGATTACTCTTGATCGTTGTTCCAATCGTAAGTGTGTGTGTGTGTGCGTGTGTGTGTGTGTGTTTGTGTGTGTGTGTGTGTGTTTGTTTGTTTGTTTGTGAGTGTGTGTGTGTTCGTTTGTTTGTTTGCGTGTGTGTGTGTGAGTGTTTGTGAGTGTGTGTACGTTTGTGAGTGTGTGTGTGTGTATGTGTATGTTTGTGTGTGTGTTTGTGAATGTGTGTGTGTGCGCACAGAGACACACACGCACACACGCACACGCACATCCGCCTTATCCTTGCTTTTTCACGCACACTTAAGCAACATCTTTTCTTTACGTTAAAGGACGACCTTGCAGCTGCAGCTTAAGAGATCAACATGGCATTTTCCTTGAGTCTGCAACATTGGTGAGGTTTTGCCGTGTTATATAAATTTATGTTTATTTTATCTATTTAAATTGCACGGTATTATTCATCACTTAATATCTCCTGTCATATTTTTTATTTTCTATTTTATTATCTATTTTATTTACTATTTTCTATCTTAAATTAGTTTGTTTTTATTTATCCAATTTGCACGGTATTATTCATCACTTAATCTCTCCGTCTATAATGTTTCTATTTCAAAGTCTTCAAAATGAATAAATAAACAATAAAACGAAATAAAATTGACGATCGTGGAATAAAATAGAATCAACAGATACATAGGCCTATCTCTAAAAACCGTAACCGAATACTATATTTCTCTCTCTTTCTTTCGCTCTCTCTCTCTCTCGCTCCCTTCCTCTCCCTCTCCATCCCCCCCCCCCCTCTCTCTCTCTCTCTCTCTCTCTCTCTCTCTCTCTCTCTCTCTCTCCTTCTCTCTCTCTCTCACTCTCTCTCCTCTCTCTCTCTCATTCTCTCCCCCCCTCTCTCTCTCTCTTTTCCCTCCTCTCTCCACCCCCCCTCTCTCTCTCTCTCTCTCCCTCCCTCTCCCTCTCCCTCCCTCCCTCCCTCCCTCCCTCACCCACCCCTCCCTCCCTCCCTCCCTCCCTCTCTCTCTCTCTCTCTCTCTCTCTCTCTCTCTCTCTCTCTCATTCTCTCTCTCTCTCTTAAAGAAATCCAAGAAATAAAACATTAAGTCTTCGCTCTATGGTAAGATTACGAAACGAAGAACATTGACGTCTTTAAGTGTCGTAGTATTAACAGTGACGTCACAAAGAGAGGTGACGTCACTAAAGCAATGTCGACTGTCTGGCAGCCTTAGAAATGGCCGCCGACACCTAGGTCACGTAGGTCCCAGCTGGGAGGGATACGAGTGTAGTTTTATTTATTTGTTTGTTTAGCTTTTTTGTATTTATTTATTTTAGGTCACGTAGGTCCCAGCTGGGAGGGATACGAGTGTAGTTTTATTTATTTGTTTGTTTAGCTTTTTTGTATTTATTTATTTTAGGTCACGTAGGTCCTAGCTGGGAGGGATACGAGCGTGGTTTTTTTAATCAATTTTTTAAGATAGTTGTTTCTCTTATTTTTTTATTATTTTTATTTGTTTTTGTTTATTTTTTTGTTTTTTTATTTATTTGTTTGTTGAACGTTTTTGTATTTATTTGTTTTAGGTCACGTATGATCCAGCTGGGAGGGATACGAGCTTAGTTTTTGTCGATTTTTTTAAAGATAGTTATGTTTCTCTTCTGTTTTTTATGTTTTCTTATTTATTTGTTTGTTTAGCTTTTTGTATTTATTTATTTTAGGTCACGTAGGTCCTAGCTGGGAGGGATACGAGCGTAGTTTTTTGTCGATTTTTTAAGATAGTTGTTTCTCTTCTGTTTTTTATGTTTTTTGTTTATTTGCTTGCTTAGCTTTTTTGTATTTATTTGTTTTAAGTCACGTAGGTCCCAGTTGGGAGGGATACGAGCGTAGTTTTTGTCGATTTTTTAAGATAGTTGTTTCTCCTGTTTTTTATGTTTTTTTATTTATTTGCTTGTTTAGCTTTTTTGTATTTATTTGTTTTAGGTCACGTAGGTCCCAGCTGGGAGGGATACGAGTGTAGTTTTTATCGATTTTTTAAAAGATAGTTATGTTTCTCTTCTATCTTTTATGTTTTTTATTTACTTCTTTTTTGTATTTATTTATTTTAGGTGACGTATGATCCAGGTGGTAGGGATACGAGCGTATTTTTTTCTCGATTTTTTTTTTTACAATAATGATGTTTTTCTTTTCTTTTTTTATGTATTTGTTTGTTTATCATTTTTGTATTTAATTGTTTAGATCACGTATGGTACAGCTGGAAGGGATACGAGCGTAGTTTTTTCTCAATGTTTTTCTTTTTTTTCTATCTTGTGTTATTTATTTCTTTGTTTATCATTTTTATATTTTTTTTATTTTTGGTCACGTAGGGTCCAGCCGAGGGAGGGATACGAACGTAGTATTTTTCTCTAGATTTTTACAATAATGATGTTTTTCTTTTCTATTTTTATTTATTTATTTGGTTGTTTATCCGTTTTGTATGTATTTATTTTAGGTTACGTATGGTCCAGCTGAGAGGGAAACGAGCGTAGTTTTTGCGATTTTTTATGGTAATGTTTTTTTTTCTATTACTTATTTCTATTATTTTTTATTTTTAGATTTATATGTTTATCAGTTTTGTATTTATTTATTTTAGGTCACGTATGGTCCAGCTGGGAGGGATACGAGCGTAGCATTTTTCTCGATTTTTTTTAACGATAATGATTTTTTTTTATTATTTTTATTCATTTGTTTATCATTTTTGTATTTATTTATTTTTTGTATATCTAAGTTATATATATATATATATATATATATATATATATATATATATATATATATATATATATATATATATATATATATATATATATAATTCTTGAAATAATTTATCTTTAATTTATTTATTCATTTTGAGGCTGTGTCGCTTTAGCAAAACATTTTTACTTCAATTTAAGCCATATTGGATCATTAAAAAAAAGACTAACCCTTAAATTAAAAGTTCAGTTGCAGGCAATTTACTACATAATCCGCATGTCTGTGTAGTGTACAATTTCTGGATATTACGGTCTTAATGATATTCATAGTCTTTTTATAGTCTTTTATGCCGATTTGATGACTATAAACAAGACATGTCGTTTGCAGAGGTATTCTACTATCACTTTTTTTTTTTTTTTTTTTTTTTTTTACATTCTGTGGTCATGTCAGTGAATGCCAGATGATTTAGAGAAGGTCTAGCTAACATGACAGAACATATTCGAAGGTAGAAAACTATAGAGGAATTGAGGATTTTATAAATATTTTGTGGGAATGTCTGTAACAGCAAAATAATAGGATTTAAATACATGTTAACGAAATGAATGACAAAATATTCGTCTTTGTTGGTAGAGTGTAGATGGTATAGGTGTGTATGAATGTGTATAAATGTTATAAATGTGTTATGAAAATGCCGGTAACACCAAGGTAATATAAGTTGAATACATATGCAAAATGAACTGGCAAAATATTCGGCTTTGTTGGGTGCAGATGGTATAGATGTGTATAAATGTGTATAGATGTTATTAATTTGTTATGGAAATGTTGAATACATATAACACAATATATATGAATAATAGGATTTAAATACATGTTAAGGAAATGAATGACAAAATATTCGTCTTTGTTGGTAGAGTGTAGATGGTGTAGATGTGTATGAATGTGTATAAATGTTATAAATGTGTTATGGAAATATCGGTAACACCAATGTAATTTGAGTTGAATACATGTTAACACAATGAATAGTAAAATATTCGTCTTTGTTGGGTGCAGATGGTGTAAATGTGTATAAATGTGTATAAGTGTTATTGATGTGTTATGGAAATGTTGAATACATATAACACAATGAATGATAAAATATTTGGCTTTGTTTGGTGCAGATGGTGTAAATGTGTATAAATGTGTATATGTTATTAATGTGTTATGGAAAATTCGGTAAAGTAATATGAGTTGAATACATATAACACAATGAATTGCAAAATATTCGGCTTTATGGGTAAATTGCAGATGGTATAGGCGTGTATAAATGTGTATAAATGTTATTAATGTGTTAGAGTAATTTGAGTTGAATACATGTTAACACAATGAATAGTAAAATATTCGTCTTTGTTTGGTTCAAATGGTATAGATGTGTATAAATGTGTATGTGTTATTAATGTGTTATGGAAATGTTGAATACATATAACACAATGAATGTCACAATATTTGGATTTGTTTGGTGCAGATGGTGTAAATGTGTATAAATGTGTATGTGTTCTTAATGTTCTGGAACATTCGGTAAAGTAATATGAGTTGAATACATGTTAACACAATGAACTGGCAAAATATTCGGCTTTGTTGGGTGCAAATAGTATAGATGTGTATAAATGTGTATAAGTGTTATTGATGTGTTATGGAAATGTTGAATAATATAACACAATGAATGTCACAATAATTGGCTTTGTTTGGTGCAGATGGTGTAGATGTGTCTAAATTTGTATGTGTTATTAATGTGTTATGGAAAATTCGGTAAAGTAATATAAGTTGAATACATATGAAAAATGAATAGTAAAATATTCGTCTTTGTTTGGTGCAGATGGTATAGATGTGTATGAATGTGTATAGATGTTATTAATTTGTTATGGAAATGTTGAATACATATAACACAATATATATGAATAATAGGATTTGAATACATGTTAACGAAATAAATGACAAAATATTCGTCTTTGTTGGTAGAGTGTAGATGGTATAGGTGTGTATGAATGTGTATAAATGTTATAAATGTGTTATGAAAATATCGGTAACACCAAAGTAATATAAGTTGAATATATATGGTTTTTGGTTGCAAATAGTATAGATGTGTATAA
>NC_091580.1:26983889-26986389 GCF_042767895.1 Penaeus vannamei | reverse complement strand
ATTATTATTATTATTATTATAATCATCATTATTAATATTACTATTATTATAATCATTATCATTATTATTATTATCATTATTATCATTATTATTATTATTATTTTGATATTATCATTATTATTAATACCATTGTTAGTGTTATTATCATTATTATCATCATTATTATCATTATTATTATCATTATTTCTATTATCATTATCATCATTTTTATTATTATTATCATTATCATTGTTGTTGCTATTATCATTATTTTTATTACAATCATTATTATCATTATCATCATCAGCGTTATTGTTACTATAATCATTACTATTATTATTATTATTATCATAGCTATTATCATTATTATTATCATTACAGTATTCATGAAAATTATAATCATTATTATCATTATTATCATTATTATTATTATTTTTATTATTATTATTATTATTATTATTATTATTATTACCATTATCATTATTATAATCATCATTATTATTATTGTCATAATTATTACTTTATTACTATTATTATTATTATTATCATTATTATTATTATTATTATTATTATCATTATCATTATCATCCTTATTATCATTATTACTATATTCATTATTTCTATTATGATTATCATTATTATCATTATTATTCTTAGTATTATCATTATTATTATAATGATAATGATAATAATAATAATTATTATTATTACAATTAATGCTAACATTACTATTATCATCATTATCATTATAATTATTGTTATTATCATTACAATTATTATCATTATCATTATCATTATTATTGTTATTATGATGATAACTATTATTATGATTATCATTATCACTATATTCATTATTATTATTATCATTATCATCATCATTATTATTGTTATAATCATTACTATTAGTGTTGTTATTATCATCATTATTATCATTATTATCATTATCATTATTGTTATTTTTTGGTTTTGTTTGAATTCTTCTCTGTGTTATTATTATTATCATTATCCCTTTCATACAATCATCATCATTATTATTATCATTATTATCATCATTATCATTATCATCATTATCCTTATCATTATCATTATTATCATATCATCATCATCATTATCATCATCATTATTCTTGTTATTATTATTGTTATCATCATTATCATTATTATTATTATTATCATTATTATTATTATTATTATTATCATCATCATCACTATTATTATTATTATCATTATTATTATTATTATTATTATTATCATTATTATTATTATTATTATTATTATTATCATTATTATTATTATTATTATTATCATTATTATTATCATTATTACTATCATTATCATTATCATCATTATTATCATTATCATTATTATTATTAGTAGTAGTAGTATCATTATTATTATCATTATCATCATTATCATCATAATCATCATTATTACTGTTATTATTATCATTATCATCATAATTGTTATTATTATCATTAGTAGTTGTAGAATTATCATTAATATTATTAGTATGATTATTGCTATCATTTTTTATTATTGGCATCATCTTAATTATCATCACTAGTGCCTTATCATTATCATTATTATTATAATTATTATTATTACTAGTACTATTTCTATTATCAGCATTATTAGTATTATCATCATTATTATTATTATCATTATCATCACCATTACCATAATCATTGTTCTCTTTATCATCATTATTATGATTATTATTATTATCATTGTCAGTATTATCATTAATATTATTGTTATTATTCCTGTTATCATTATTTTTACTATAATAACAATAAAGATAACGATAACGATATTATAAATGATAATAATTGCAATGATAATTATTATTATTATCATTATCATTATAATCACTATTATTCTATCATTATTATTATCATTACCATTATCTTTATCATCATTATTATCATTATGGATATTATTCCCATTTTATGATATTTGTAATTGCATTTATCTTCCTTATAATTATCATTTCCATTACCATTATCATTATTTTCATCTTTCATCAATACTGTTTTTTATCATTACAATCGTTATAAGAAAGAAACGATAATAACTCATCATTATCATCATTTCTTTATTCAAATCATTCCTTATAAAACAAAACAAGAACATGATAATAACACATTTATTCACTCCCTTATTTATTTATTTACTCCCTTATTATTTATCTATTTACTCCCTTATTATTTACTTATTCACTCCCTTATTTATCTATTTACTCCCTTATTATTTACTCCCTTATTATTTATCTATTTACTCCCTTATTATTTATATATTTACTCCCTTATTATCTATTTATTTACTCCCTTATTATTTATCTATTTACTCCCTTATTATTTATTTATTTACTTCCTTATTATTTATTTATTTACTCCCTTATTATTTATTTATTTACTCCCTTATTATTTATATATTTACTCCCTTATTATTTATTTATTTACTCCCTTATTATCTATTTATTTACTCCCTTATTATTCATATATTTACTCCCTTATTATTTA
>NC_091580.1:26976389-26978889 GCF_042767895.1 Penaeus vannamei | reverse complement strand
TTGGATTCACAAACCGCTTAATTCTCTCACTTCATCATCATTATATCGTTCAAATTAAAAATATAAATCGCCATTATACGAATGCAAATATAACGCATTCATACATCATACTATTAACTACAAAATGCCTTCTGCCATTTTTTTTTTTTTTTACCCAACGGAAAACCTTGGTCTTCTGCATTGCCATATACAGAGCAAGGGATTGTTGGGAACCTGCCAAACTATGTGATAATCACTTTTCTTTTGTAAAGAAAAGAATATTGTGATATTTCAGTGTTTGTGGTTGGGTTGAGGCAATAAAGCATTTTTAAAAGTTTGGTGGATTTTCTGTTTTTCTCCCGCTGTTGTTGACGTACGTGTTATGAAATTCTTTTGAAAGTGATAATTGATAATAATGATAATAATAGTAATAGTAATAACAATAATAATAATAGTAGTAATAATAATAATAGTAATAACAACAACAACAACAATAATAATAATAATAATAATAATAACAATAATAATAATAATAATAATAATGACTAGTAATAATGATGACAATAATAATAATAATAATAACAACAACAACAATGATGATAATAATAATTATAATAATAATAACAATAATGATAAAAATAGCAATAATAATGATGATAAAAAATAATAACAATAATAATGATAATAAAATAATAATAACAATAATAATGATAATAAAAAAGATAATAATGATTAATAATAATGAAAGTATTGTTGATGATAATTTAATAATGATATTACAGCCATGGGGATTATCATTTGGCAACAGAAGAATTGTCACTACTACTACTACCTGTAACAATAGTGCTGTTACTACTTCTGCTAGCGGTAATCAGAATGATGATAGTTATGCTAGCGAGAATAATTATGATTACTGTTGAGATTAACTAATTCATTAATAAAATGACGGTAAGATTACGATTATAGTGCTAATGAAAATGGTCTTTATATTTAGGAGAGTCGCACCACACACTCACACATAAAATACATGTATATAATAGACACACAGACACACATACACAGACGCACACACACACACACACACACACACACACACACACACACACACACACACACACACACACACACACACACACACACACACACACACACACACACACACACACACATACATACACACACACACACACACACACATATTTATATATAAATATATATATATATATATATATATATATATATATATATATATATGTATATATATATATATATATATATATATATATATATATATGCATATATATATATATATATATGCATATATATATATGCATATATATATATATATATATATATATATATATATATATATATAAATATATGTATATATATATGTAGATATATGTATATCTATACATAAATATACATATATATATAAATATATATATATATTATATATATATATATATATATATATATGTATGTATGTATGTATGTATAAACATATGCATACATACATGCATACATATATAAATGTATGTATGTATATGTTTATATAAACATGTGAATATATATATATATATATATATATATATATATATATATATATATATATATATATATATATATATATATACATATACATTTATATATATGTATGTATATCTATGTTGATATATATATATATATATATATATATATATATATATATTTATTTATTTATATATATGTATATATATATGTATATATATATATATATATATATATATATATATATATATATATATATATACATATATACATGTATATATACAAATATATTAACATATGAACCGTTTGTGCTTGTGGGCATATATACATACACATGTTTACCTTACAAAGACCTGCGGCTCTATTTCATTTTAAAGAAAAAAAACACTTCCTTTCGTACAGAAACGTGACCTGTATGAGTGACATCAACCTTGGCAGAGACTCACGCACACTTATTTGGATTCCTCGCTGTGGCCCCAACACCACAGACGATCATTCAAAATATGCCAATAATACGTGCACAAATACGGCGAAGTTGTACCGGTAATAATGAAACATTTTTGATAATGTCTGATGTTCCTTTTGTCTGTCGAATCGGTGTGTGAAGTGCATAGTAATGAAGTAATATGTGGATTGGAAATAATACCATATAATGTAATATACTGTAGAAGAATTAAAAAAAAATCGTTTTTCCCCATTTAATTAGTATTTCCTTTGTCCTTCGTGTATAAACCATAAATATGAAGTGTATATTAGTAAGTCGAACTGACTGACAGAGAAATTCACAACGTACATGAAGATCATAAGCTTTTTAGTCACTGCACCAAAACATTATTCTGTTCTTCCGGAAAATGCCACAAATATCTTCTGTTACTTGAACGTTATAAGTAAGCAATAGTTAGACGATGTGATATGACAACATATTTAGGAAAAAAAGAAAAAAAAATTCTTTTGATATCTCTTTAATTATTATACAATAAGTAGAGTAAAG
>NC_091580.1:26966389-26968889 GCF_042767895.1 Penaeus vannamei | reverse complement strand
ACCAACAACCCACACAAAAGCTTAGGTCTATCAGTTCATTCCTGTCCCATCTCTCCCTTTTTATATCACGTGACCATCCTAGCAACTCCGATTTTTACATGATATACGTTGCTGACAAAACTAAAGCGATCAAAAGGATTTTCCTGACGTAAAGCCAGCACGGTCAGCACTTGCTCTCTGGTCCCAGGCTGCTGACACCAGCTCGCTCCTCTGGACCAAATCTTGCTAACGGACGGTCCTGCCACCCACTCTATCACCTGGCAACTCTGCTGACCTGACAACCTCAAGGCTTTAATCACTTTGGGGTCTTCCGAAATATATATATATATATCGAGAGACGCATCAGATCTACAGTTTTAGTTCGATTCTTTGGTGTTATTCCAACTTTACTTTTCTATATATCTATTTTTTATGTTTTTTTTTTTAAACAATACATTGGTTATTTATTCTATATTATTTTTCTATCTATTTCTCTTTTTAAAACAATACATTGGTTATTTAATATCAGGAGAAAATAATGTCGAAACTATTTCTACGTCAGAAGCCACAACGGTTCAATGTGCAAGATTTCCACTGAGATCAACAAGAATTGCGTTGTGATAAAACCTCGCCAAGACAAAATCGTCGTATAAATCATGTCTTGTCAAATATGATCATACCGATATTCATATGATCGTATAGACATCATAATATCAATGATCACTATACTAATACAATAATTTAAATGTGCTTCCACTGTAAATAAAACAACAATAAGAAGTGCTTTTCAACAATGAAGAGAATTCCTCATAAACATTACATAAGCCAATACTACATAGATATAAACACAAGACTATTCAGTATGCTTACACATCTTGCATTTTATATCTATGTAGTCAATCTTACTTCGATATAAACACGAATCTTTTTTACAAAACAATTACAAACCTTTTTGTCCGTCAAACAAGCGAACGAAGAGAGAACGAGACAGAAGGACGCGTTCGAAAAGATGGTCGAGTCCCCGTCACATGGCTGAACCGAGCCTCCGTGTGAGCATAAATGATTGATTTTATTCTGAAGGAGTGAAGGAGCGTCTTGTAAGGAGTGAAGGATAGTTGGGTGTGATTGTTACCTCTTCGAATCTGCTGCATCAGGACCGGGTGAACGATTCCTATTCCGGTTATTAAGCAAATTTTTCTCCGGGGTTCGAAGCTGTTCGAGTTTTATTTCGAACGCGGAGATTTTGGGAGGAGAAAAAATATGGTTTGCGGGATTTATTTATTTGAGGTTTTGTTAATGTTTTCTACGTAGGGATGGAGTGTATTTATTTTTTTTTATCGATTGGATCTGTAGTTTGATTAAAATAGCATATATCGGCCTACCTTGGAAGCTTACTAAGGGCTGTCGTTATTCGTATAGGTCGCTAGTGTTTTAAATTTATCCCTGTAGCTAACACACACACACACACACACACGCACACACACACACACACACACACACACACACACACACACACACACACACACACACACACACACACATACACACACAATTTTCCACTCAAAAAAAGTAAAAGAAACACGTAAATCCAGATCAAAAACAAGCCTCATATAAACATATACCCTCCCCCCCCACACACACACAAACCCCTCAACCACCTTTCCTTTTCCCACCGTGTAGGAGACACCAACCCCCCCCCTCCTCCCTCCCTTCCCTCCCTCTCCTTCCCTCTTTCTTGAGATCCCAGTCCTCCCTCTCTCTCCCTCCCTCTCCCTTTTGTTTGTGATCCCATCCTTCCCAACCTCTCCTTCTCCCTTTCCCTCTTGTTTGAGACCCCAACCCTCCCTCCCCCTCCTTCTCCCTCTTGCTTGAGACCCCATCCCTCCCTCAGTCTCCCTCTCTCTCCCCCTCCCTCTCCCTCTCCCTCTTGCTTGAGACCCCATCCCTCCCTCTCCCTCTCCCTCTCTCTCCCTCCCTCTCCCTCTTGCTCGAGACCCCCAGATCCCAGGGAGATGGTAAACAAACAAATTCCCGCGCGTGGATCTTGACAGACAATCAAGCTGAGGCCGCCATCTTCCCCCGAACCAGCTGACTTGGCCCCTTCTCCCGCGCTGATGCCACTAATGCCTAGAAAAATGCCTCTAGGAGATCGCCATTTTCCGTGAGAGAGAGAGAGAGTCTTCAAACTTTACCGCTGGGATGTGAATTTTTTTTTTTCTTTTTTTTTTTTTTTTTTTTTTTTTTTTTTTTATTCTATGTGTAGGAAGAACGAGGTGATAAGGAGAAAGGGAGGGGGAGGGAGAGAGAGAGAGAGAGAGAGAGAGAGAGAGAGAGAGAGAGAGAGAGAGAGAGAGAGAGAGAGAGAGAGAGAGAGAGAGAGAGAGAGAGAGAGAGAGAGAGAGAGAGAGAGAGAGAGAGAGAGAGAGAGAGAGAGAGAGAGAGAGAGAGAGAGAAAGAAAAAAAGAAAGAAAGAAAGAAAGAAATTAAGAAAGACAGAAAGAAAGAAAGAAAGAAAGAAAGA
>NC_091580.1:26958889-26961389 GCF_042767895.1 Penaeus vannamei | reverse complement strand
TCTCTCTCAATCTCTCTCTCTCTCTCTCTCTCTCTCTCTCTCTCTCTCTCTCTCTCTCTCTCTCTCTCTCTTTCTCTTCTCTTTTATTTGATATCTACAAATATAGATATAAAAGCACACATGTATACATACATATATATGTATATACGTATATATATACATACACACACATACACACACACACATATATATGTATATATATATGTATATATATATACACATATATATATATATAATATATATATATATACATATATATATATATATATATATATATATATACATATATATATATATATATACATATATATATATATATATATATATATATATATATATATATATATATATATATATATATATATATATATATACGTGTGTGTGTGGTGTGTGCGTGTGCGTGCGCATGTCTGTCTGAATACATAAATGTTCATGTTTATAGGTACACAACACAGACTAGTTAATAATGATAAAAAACAGAGATATTTTTCAGCCCCAGATTCTATTCCAATCGCTGCTTATGTTCTTGTCTACACCAATTTTTCAAAAATCTTTTTCTCGTTTCATTTTTGGCCATAGATTGCCTTCCGTTTTTTAAGAGCGATTCTTTTTATATTATTATTTTATCATTTCATTTCATTTTTTTTTTTTGTCTTTTAATTAAAACAATTACCCATTTGGTTTCATTTTTTTTCTCTCTGATTCTCCCTATTTCTTTTCTTTCTTTTTCTTTATCTTTTGCTTTTTCTTACATTATCAATTTCTTTTTATATTTTACTTTACTTTGAAAAAAAATCCTTCACTTTTTTTTAAATTTTTTTCTAATCCTAAGATTCTCATTTTCTATCATATCTTTCCTTGTCATTTTTCATCTTTCCATTTTCTCTCTTTATTCCCTCCTCCTCTTCCTCTCTTCGTCGTTTCCTTTCTCCTTTATTCTTTCTTTCGCTACACAATCCTCTCGTTCTTTCCTATTTCTCTCTTCCGTCTTTTACGTTTTCCATTATTTTCTTCTTTTGTCTCTCTCTCTCTTCCTTGCTTTATTCTCTTTTTTCCCGTTATCTTTCTCTTCTCTTCTTTCTTTCGCTGTACAGTCCTCTCGTTCTTTCCTATCTCTCTTTTCCGTGTCTCACCTTTTCCATTATTTTCCTTTTTTTCTCTCTCTCTCTTCCTTGCTTTTACTCTCCTTTTTCTCGTTTCCTTTCTCCTCTCCTTTCTTTCGCTACACAATCATCTCGTTCTTTCCTCTCTCTCTCTTTCGTGGCTTACCTTTTCCATTATTTTTCTTCTTTTGTCTCTCTATCTTCCTCGCTTTTATTCTCATTTTTCCCGTTATCTTTCTCTTTTCTTCTTTCTTTCGCTACACAATCCTCTCCTTCTTTCTTCTCTCTCTCTTTCGTGTCTCTTTCCACTATTTTTCCTTCTTCTCTCTCTCTCTCTCTTCCTCGCCTTTATTCTCCTTTTTCCCGTTGCCTTTCTCTTCTCTTTTTCCTTTCGCTACACAGTCCTCTCCTTCTTTCCTATCTCTCTCTTTCGTCTTTTACCTTTTCCATTATTTTCTTCTTTTGTCTCTCTCTCTTCCTCGCTTTATTCTCCTTTTTTCCCGTTATCTTTCTCTTCTCTTCTTTTTTTCGTTACACAATCTCTCTCTTCCGTGTCTCTTGCCACTATTTTCCTACTTCTCTCTCTCTCTGTCTTGTCTCTGTCTCTGTCTCGTCTCTCTCTCTGTCTCGTCTCTCTCTCTCTCTTTCTCGTCTCTCTCTATCTCGTCTCTCTCTCTCTCCCTCTCTCTCTCTCTCTCTCTCTCTTCCCTATCTCGCCTTTCCACTGTTTTCTATTTTCCTTCTTTTCTCTCTCTTTCTCTTCCTTGCCTTCCTCTACGTCCCCGTCATGGCTCCCCCCTCCCCCCCCCCTCCTCCGTTTCCTGCTGTGCCTCCCCTCCTCCCCCCTCCCTCCTCCCCCTCCTCCTCCCTTAACCCTCACCCCCACCTTCAATTCCCCCCTTCCTCCCCCCCCTCCTCTCCCCCCCCTCTTCTCAGCTGACTCTGCAGAACCCTCGGACTGTCGCTGACTAGATTAAGGGGGCTGACGTCCAGCACTCAGGACAGGGCGGATAAGGGGGGGGATAAGAGGAAGTGGGGAGAGAGAGGAGAGCTGAGGAAGAAGGGGAGGGGAGACAGGGGGAAGGGAGGGGAGAGGAAGAGAGGGATGAGGGGAGGAAGGGGAAGAGAGGGATATGGGGAGAGGAAAAGGAGAGAAAGGGAAGAGAGGGAGAAGAGAGAGGAGAGGGAGAGGAGGGAGAGGAGGAGAGGGAGAGGTAGGGGGAGGAGAGGGGAGAGAGGAGAGGAAGGAGGGACGGAAGGAAGGGGAGGAGAGGGGAAAGAGAGGGATAAGTGAAGAGGGGAGCGGATACAGGAAGAAGAAGGAGAGGAGAGAGAGAAGAAGAGAGGGAAGGGGGAGGGGAAGCACTCAGGTTGGAGGGAAGGATAAGGGGAGAGGA
>NC_091580.1:26951389-26953889 GCF_042767895.1 Penaeus vannamei | reverse complement strand
ATTTCTGTCTGTCTGTTTCTCTCTTTCTCTCTATTTCTATCCATCTCTCTCTCTCCCTCCTTCCTTCACTTTCTATCCATCCCTCTTTCCCTCTCTCCCCATCTCTCTCGCTCTTTATCTTTCTCTCCTCTTTCTCTCCTCTCTCTCTCTCCCTCCTTCTCTCTTTCTATACATGTCTCTCTCGCTCTCTCCCTATCCATATCTCTCTCTCTCTCTCCTTCCCTCCCTTTCTATCCATCTCTCTCTCTCTCTCTCTCCCTCCTTCCCTCCCTTTCTATCCATCTCTCTCTCCCTCCCTCCTTTCCTCCCTTTCTATCCATCTCTTTCTCTTTTTCAATCTATCTATCTCTTTTTTTTCTTTCTCCCTCCCTCCCTTTCTCTCCCTCTACCGCCCCAATTTACAAACACAAAAAATACTCTTCTTTTCCTCCCTTCTCCTCCTCTCTCTCTCTCTCTCTCTCTCCAACGTCATCACAACACGCGGTCATCACAACAGCGTCGCCTCCACTGCTGACGAGGCAAGTAGGAAGGGAGAGGGAAGAGGGAGGGAAGGAGGAAGGGAGAGAGGGAAGGAGGGAGAGGGAGGGGCAAGCCAACTCCTGGCCAAGTCTTCATTATCACAAGTTCATATTATTCAGGAATCTCTTTTTCCTTCCCTCTCCCTCCTCCTCCCTTTTCCTTCTATTTTCTCTCATTCCCTCGTTTTATCTATTCTATTTCACTTCCAAACGTTCACAGCAATATCGGTTACGTTATCATTTCGCGAGTCAAAAAAAAAATGAATTGAACAGCCTACATCTATAAGAAGATTGATACTCCGCGCGTCGTATTTCTATCCGTGATAAATATGAGACCGAAATAAAAAAAGAATAATCCGGCGAGAGGGAGAGAAAAATGTAAAAGGGAAAGATTTAGAAATGAAAGGAAGAAATCAGTCCATGTAGACTTGACTTTGGTCTCGGCGCCAATGCTGAGCGAAGCAACAATTTTGTCCACTCAGCAGGTAAGCCCTCCCTGCCAGGCGCACGACCAACCGCCACGACTAACCCTAATATCTCCCTATCCCACGTCCCATTCCCCTCTCCGACGTACCGAAATGCGAAGAAAAACGCAAAACGGACCTATTACATTAATTCCCAAGCTCGGAAACCCGTGACGTGAGGAAATATAACGAAAAATCGCTGTCTGAGCTGCCGCACGAACGCCGAAAGCTCGTACACAGGGGCGACCGGGGAACCGCCGACGTTGTGCCAGAGTCTTTCTCTCGCTCTTTTCGGCAACGTTCGAATCCCGGAGAAACGTTTTGCAAGTTTCTTTTTTTTCGGTGACAGTTGACAGGGGATACATATATATTACGAGAGTGAAGTTGAGGAAATTCTCTAGTGACTCTATTTGAAAAGCTTCGTTTGGTGTGTAAAATTGCGATTATATAAACGAATGGAGGTGTTCGAGATCTGTGAAATCGGGAAAGCATTCTGAAACAGGTAATTAAATTTTGTTATATTTGTAATGGAACTACTCTTAAGTAATGTACAAATATCAAATGTTTATGGATAGTATGTACACACACACGCACGTGCATGCATATCCCCCCTCCCTCTCTGTCTGTGTGTCTCTCTATCTCTCTGTTTCTGTCTGTCTCTCTCTATCTCTCTCCCTTTCTCCCTTTCTCCCTCCCTCCCTCTCCCTCCTCCCTCCCTCTTCCTCTCCTTCTCTCTCTCTCTCTCTCTCTCTCTCTCTCTCTCTCTCTCTCTCTCTCTCTCTCTCTCTCTCTCTCTCTCTCTCTCTCTCTCTCTCTCCCTCCCTCCCTCCCACAGATCTTATGCAGCAACGCGTATATTTAGACACACACAGTGTTTTCTTAACGTTTAATGCTGACGCAAGCATGGAGAAAATGACCTTTGCAATAGTTCTGCACTCATTAGCATGTGTGCATGTCCAGGAGGGTGAGTTTTGTGTGTGTGTGTGTGTGTGTGTGCGTGTGCGTGTGCGTGTGTGTGTGTGTGTGTGTGTGTGTGTGTGTGTGTGTGTGTGTGTGTGTGTGTGTGTGTGTGTGTGTGTGTGTGTGTGTGTGTGTGTGTGTGTGTGTGTGTGTGTGTGTGTGTGTACGTTTGAGTATCTATACCCGTGTCTGTTATGTGTACGCGCGTGTGTGTATACGTGTGTGCGTTTGAGTATATGTATGTGCGTGTCTATTGCGTGTGCGTGCGTGGCTTGTGTGTGTGTGGCGTGTGCGTGCGTGTTCGTGCGTGTGTGCCGTGTGCGTGCGTGGCGTGTGCGTGTACGTCCATGTGTGCGTGTGCGTGGGTGTGTGTGTGTAGCGTGTGCTTGTGTGCGCGCGTGTGTGTGTAGCGTGTGCTTGCGTGGCGTGAGCGTGTACATCCATATGTGCGTGTACGTGGGTGTGTGTGTGTGTGGCGTGTGCTTGTGTGCGCGCGTGTGTGTGCGTGTGCGTGTACGTCCGTGTGCGTGTTGGCGTGTACGTGTAAGTCCGTCCGTG
>NC_091580.1:26938889-26946389 GCF_042767895.1 Penaeus vannamei | reverse complement strand
ACACCCCCTTCACACCCCACACCCCCCCCCATTCGGACGAGCAAAGGTTTATCCAAGCGCGTTCCTCCGGCGGTCAGGACACCTCCGCTGACGTCGCACTCGGGCCGTTGTATCTGTCACACGCCCACGCCCACCACGCCCTCCTCCCTCGCTCCTCCCTCCCTCTCCCTCCCTCCCTCCTCCCTCCCTCCCTCCCGCCGTCCCTCCCTCCCTCCCGCCCTCACTCCTCCCTCCCTCCCTCCCTCCCTCATTCCTCTCCTCCCTCCCTCCTCCCTCCCTCCTTCCTCCTTCCCTTCCTCCCTCCCTCCCTCCCTCTCTCCCTCCCTCCCTCTCCCTCTCTCCCTCCCTCCCTCCTCTCCTCTCCCTCCTCTCCTCCCTCCTCCCCTCCCTCTCTCTCCCTCTCCTCCCTCCCTCCCTCCCTCCCTCCTTCTCCTCCCTCCTCCCTCTCCTCCCCCCTGGTCCGCCTGACCCACTCGCGGACTTCACTTACGTGTCTTGGTTTCAGGTGTTCTCTCTTTCTCTCTGTGTCTGTGTCTATGGTTCTCTTTCGTTCTTTCGTTCTTCTCTCTGTGTCTGTGTCACTTTCGTTGTTTCGATCTGTCTGGATGGTGTCTTTCTCTTTCGCTCATTCTCTTACTTTTGTTCTTTCTTTCTGTCTGTTTCTCTCTCTCTCTCCCCCTCTTCCTCTCCCTCCTCCCTTCCCCCTCTCTCTGTCCGTCTGTCTCTCTCTCCCTCCCCCCCCCCCTCCCTCCCTCCCTTCCCCCCATCTCTGTCCGTCTGTCTCCCTCTCTCCCTCTCTCCCTCCCTAACCCTCCCTCCCTCCCTCCCTCTCTCTCTCCCTCCCCTCCTCCTTTGTAAAGGTTTTCAGTAGAATGGACAACATATTTATCTTCTAAATATCCTTATTTCATTTATTTTTGTTGTGTGTTTATATATATATGATTCGTATGGAATTGTAATGCCGAGCCGAAAAGTATCTCCTTTGTTTTTGCGCATGCGCGGTGGTAGGCTGCTACCCCAATCCTTCGCGGGGGTCGTAGGCCCACTGACTCTTGCTCGTGTGAGCACTGGTACCTGCTCCCTTTTATATGATTTTGAAAATCGTCTGATGGAAAACTAGGCCGAACTTGCTTCCCAATCGGCTCCTCCTCACAGCCGCTAAGAAAAACATGAAATCTATTTTTCACTTGTAAAGTATGATGCATACTTGAAGAACCATTCTTTTGTTATATTTGTTAATAATACATGTTATATTGATCAAATACATCTTTTGATTTTAAATCCTTGTGAACTGTACTGACTTGACGACTTATGATTCCTCCGATTCTAAAAAGAAATGAAACAAAAAGAAAACGAACCACTTACATCCTTCCCTCCCTCCCTCTCCCTCTCCCTTTCTCTCTCTCTCCTTCCCTTCCTCTCTCCCTCTCCCTCTCTTTTCTCACTCTCTCTCTCTCCCCTCCCTCCCTCCCCCCTCCCTCCCTAACCTTCCTTCCCTCCCTCCCTTCCCCCTCCCTCTCCTTTTCTCACTCTCCCTCCCTCCCTAACCCTCCCTCCTTCCCCCCCCCTCTGTCCGTCTGTCTCTCTCTCCCTCCCTCCCTCTCTCCCCCCCCCCTCTCTCTCCCTCCCTCTCCCTCCCTCTCCCTCTCCCTCTCCCTTTCTCCCTTCCTCCCTCCCTTCCCCCCTCTCTGTCCGTCCGTCCCTCTCCATCCCTCCCCCTCTCTGTCCGTCTCTCTCCCCTAACCCTCCCCTCCCTCCCTCCCCCTCTCCCTTTCTCCCTCCCTCTCTCCCTCCCTCTCCCTCTCCCCCCCTCTCTCCCTCCTTCCCCCCCCTCTCCCTCCTTTCCCCCCTCTCTGTCCGTCCGTCTCTCCCTCTCTCCCTCTCTCCCATGGAGTGATCTGGACGCGGTAAAGTCACGCAGCTGCTCATAAAAGGACGAGTGAGGACCGGTCTCGCCTATCCCTTTGGCCCGCCTCCAAAACACATCCCTCACATTCCATTATCCTTCTTACACACTTATAGAATCCCCCTCCATCACTCTTCCATCCCTCTTCCCCATCCAAGCATTTCGTTATTCCTTCTTCCCCATCCGCGCCTTTCATTATGCTTCTTGCACACTTATAGAATCCTCGTCTATCCTTCTTCCCCATCCCTCATTTTTCATTATCCTTCTTGCACGCTTATAGAATCCCCCTCCATCCCTCACATTTCATCATCCTTCTTACACACTTATAGCATCCCCCTCCATCCCTCTTCCCCATCCCTCACATTTCATCATCCTTCTTACACACTTATAGCATCCCCCTCTATCCCTCTTCCCCATCCCTCACATTTCGTTATCCTTCTTACACACTTATAGAATCCTCGTCCATCCCTCTTCCCCATCCCTCACATTTCGTCATCCTTCTTCCACACTTATAGAATCCTCCTCCATCCCTCTTCCCCATCCCTCACATTTCGTCATCCTTCTTCCACACTTATAGAATCCTCCTCCATCCCTCTTCCCCATCCCTCACATTTCGTTATCCTTCTTACACACTTATAGAATCCTCGTCTATCCCTCTTCCCCATCCCTCACATTTCATCATCCTTCTTCCACACTTATGGAATCCTCCGCCATCCCTCTTCCCCATCCTTCACATTTCATCATCCTTCTTACACACTTATAGAATCCCCCTCCATCCCTCTTCCCCATCCCTCACATTTCGTCATCCTTCTTACACACTTATAGAATCCCCCTCCATCCCTCTTCCCCATCCCTCACATTTCGTTATCCTTCTTACACACTTATAGAATCCCCCTCCATCCCTCTTCCCCATCCCTCACATTTCGTTATCCTTCTTACATACTTATAGAATCCCCCTCCATCCCTCTTCCCCATCCCTCACATTTCATTATCCTTCTTACACACTTATAGAATCCCCCTCCTTCCCTCTTCCCCATCCCTCGCATTTCGTTATCCTTCTTACACACTTATAGAATCCCCCTCCATCCCTCTTCCCCATCCCTCACATTTCGTTATCCTTCTCACACACTTATAGAATCCTCCTCCATCCCTCTTCCCCATCCTCGCATTTCGTTATCCTTCTTACACACTTATAGAATCCTCCTCCATCCCTCTTCCCCATCCCTCACATTTCGTTATCCTTCTTGCACACTTATAGAATCCCCCTCCATCCCTCTTCCCCATCCCTCACATTTCGTTATCCTTCTTACACACTTATAGAATCCTCCTCCATCCCTCTTCCCCATCCCTCACATTTCATTATCCTTCTTACACACTTATAGAATCCTCCTCCATCCCTCTTCCCCATCCCTCACATTTCGTTATCCTTCTTCCACACTTATAGAATCCTCCTCCATCCCTCTTCCCCATCCCTCACATTTCGTTATCCTTCTCACACACTTATAGAATCCTCCTCCATCCCTCTTCCCCATCCTCGCATTTCGTTATCCTTCTTACACACTTATAGAATCCTCCTCCATCCCTCTTCCCCATCCCTCACCTATCATCATCCTTCTTACACACTTATAGAATCCTCCTCCATCCCTCTTCCCCATCCTCGCATTCCATTATCCTTCTTCCACACTTATAGAGTCCTCGTCTATCCCTCTTCCCCATCCCTCACATTCCATTATCCTTCTTACACACTTATAGAATCCCTCTCCATCCCTCTTCCCCATCCCTCACATTTCATCATCCTTCTTACACACTTATAGAATCCCCCTCCATCCCTCTTCCCCATCCCTCACATTTCGTTATCCTTCTTACACACTTATAGAATCCCGCTCCATCCCTCACATTTCGTTATCCTTCTTACACACTTATAGAATCCCCCTCCATCCCTCTTCCCCATCCAAGCATTTCGTTAGCCTTCTTGCACACTTATAGAATCCCCCTCCATCCCTCTTCCCCATCCCTCACATTCCATTATCCTTCTTGCACACTTATAGAATCCCCCTCCATCCCTCTTCCCCATCCCTCACATTTCGTTATCCTTCTTACACACTTATCCTCGTCTATCCCTCTTCCCCATCCCTCACATTTCGTTATCCTTCTTGCACACTTATAGAATCCTCGTCTATCCCTCTTCCCCATCCCTCACATTTCATTATCCTTCTTACACACTTATAGAATCCCCCTCCATCCCTTTTCCCCATCCCTCACATTTCATCATCCTTCTTCCACACTTATAGAATCCTCGTCTATCCCTCTTCCCCATCCCTCACATTTCATCATCCTTCTTCCACACTTATAGAATCCTCCTCCATCCCTCACATTTCGTTATCCTTCTTACACACTTATAGAATCCTCGTCCATCCCTCTTCCCCATCCTCACATTTCATTATCCTTCTTACACACTTATAGAATCCCCCTCCATCCCTTTTCCCCATCCCTCACATTTCATCATCCTTCTTCCACACTTATAGAATCCTCCTCCATCCCTCACATTTCGTTATCCTTCTTACACATTTATAGAATCCTCGTCCATCCCTCTTCCCCATCCTCACATTTCATTATCCTTCTTACACACTTATAGAATCCCCCTCCATCCCTTTTCCCCATCCCTCACATTTCCATTATCCTTCTTGCACACTTATAGAATCCTCGTCTATCCCTCTTCCCCATCCCTCACATTTCATCATCCTTCTTACCACACTTATGGAATCCTCTCCATCCCTCTTCCCCATCCTTCACATTCCATTATCCTTCTTAGACACTTATAGAATCCCCCTCCATCCCTCACATTTCGTTATCCTTCTTACACACTTATAGAATCCCCCTCCATCCCTCTTCCCCATCCCTCACATTCCATTATCCTTCTTGCACACTTATAGAATCCCCCTCCATCCCTCTTCCCCATCCAAGCATTTCGTTATCCTTCTTGCACACTTATAGAATCCCCCTCCATCCCTCTTCCCCATCCCTCACATTTCGTTATCCTTCTTACACACTTATCCTCGTCTATCCCTCTTCCCCATCCGCGTTGCACCTATCAACGATCCTTCTCAAGTACACACTTATGGAATCAACATCCTCCATCCCTAAAGTGTTAATTATCATCATGAGGATTTCGTCTGAGATTATCCTTCTTACACGAAGAGTGAATCAACATCATTATGCTTAAGTGTTAATTATCATAATGAGGATTTTGCTTAGGGATTTTTCTATTTAAAGGAAAGGAAGAAGGGGTTTGGGAGTAAAGTGTTAATTATCATAATGAGGATTTCTTTTAGGGATTTTCTAATTAAAGGAAAGGAAGAAAGGGGTTTGGGAGGAAGAGGAGAGGAGAGGAGAAAGAGGGAGAGAAAAGACGAAGGGTAAAAATGTAATACGCTGGACCTCGTCTCTACCAGAAATATGGCACGACCGGGACGGAGCAATCAGGAGACTTATTCCTGCTGACGTCGCGCATTTGTGACAATCCTTTTGGAGGGTATCCGTTTGTTATTCAAAATTTCCGGCGTGACTGATGTAGCACAGGTCCGGATAAGCGTCGTTTTCAAAAGCACGAACCATCTGTTTTCATTTTTGTTTTTTTTTTCTTTTAAACTCGCGGATCGCTTTTATTCCCCCCCCCCCCACACACACACACACTTCCTGAAAGCGCCATAGAGCTCAGAGGAGGAGGAGGAGGAGGAGGAGGAGGAGGAGGAGGAGGAGGAGGAGGAGGAGGAGGAGGAGGAGGAGGAGGAGGAAGAGGAGGAGTAATGGAGGGGGGACTCTTAAAAAAAAAAAAAATGCAATCCATGACGGTGAACTGGCAAATGTCCACCTGCCAGATGGTAGCGGATACGGGCCTCTTAAGATTCCAGACTTGTCAGATCTGGAAGACAATTTTCTTACGAGAGAGATAGATGGACCCATTCTCAGACGCCTTCTTTTCCAGCAGGAAGTCTGGGCGCCAGAACCTCGTCAGAGAATGCAAACTATAGCACAGGCCTTGTATTAGTATTGCTATTACAACTATTGTCATTATTATTAACATTACTAATATTATTATTGCACGGACCTTGTATTAGTATTGCTATTACAACTATTGTCATTATTATTAACATTACTAATATTATTATTGCACAGACCTTGTATTAGTATTGCTATTACAACTATTATCATTATTATTAACATTACTAATGTTATTATTGTTATTTTTGTTGATGTTATTATTGTTATTATTAATATAATTAGTATTATTTTATCATTATCATTTTTAGTATTGTTAGTGTAATTACAATTATCATTATTACCATTATTATTTTCACTATTATTATTATTAATGTTATTGTCCTTATTACTTTTATTACTGTTATATTGTTATCATTACTGTTATTATCATTATTGCTGTTATTGATATTATTATCATTATCAACATCATTATCATTATTATTATCGCTAATATCAATACACCAACAACTTTTATAGAATACTACTTCTACAATTACAATCACATCCTTTTTCCGCCATCTCTTACATTTCAAAATTCCGACTTCCGAATTTTTGGAATAGGGGTGGGAGGGGGCGGGGCCAACGATAGAGAGGGAGGAGGGGGCGGGGCCAACGATAGAGAGGGAGGAGGGGGCGGGGCCAACGATAGAGAGGGAGGAGGGGGCGGGGCCAACGATAGAGAGGGAGGAGGGGGCGGGGCCAACGATAGAGAGGGAGGAGGGGGCGGGGCCAACGATAGAGAGGGAGGAGGGGGCGGGGCCAACGATAGAGAGGGAGGAGGGGGCGGGGCCAACGATAGAGAGGGAGGAGGGGGCGGGGCCAACGATAGAGAGGGAGGAGGGGGCGGGGCCAACGATAGAGAGGGAGGAGGGGGCGGGGCCAACGATAGAGAGGGAGGGGTGGGGGGCGGAGCGAATGATTGGGGACAATAGCTGTCGACTCATGTCACGCGAAATGGTATTCTTCCAATGTAATCTGTCGATGGATTTACGGGTTTCAAAATCTGCGCTAAAGTTATGTCGAATCGTGTGTGTGTGTGTGTGTGTGTGTGTGTGTGTGTGTGTGTGTGTGTGTGTGTGTGTGTGTGTGTGTGTGTGTGTGTGTGTGTGTGTGTGTGTGTGTGTGCGTGCCTGCGTGTGTGTGTGTGTGTGCGTGCCTGCGTGTGTGTGTGTGTGCATGCGTGCGTGTCTTAAAGATAAATTATCCAATATGCAAATCTTTACAAAGATGTCAGAAAATCGATTCATACACACATACACACACACACACACACACACACACACACACACACACACACACACACACACACACACACACACATATATATATATATATATATATATATATATATATATATATACATATACATATATAAGCACAGAAACGGATACAGACGTAGGCACAATCACCTCTCGCGTATCCATCACTCTATCCTATTTTAATTCTAATTATCACCCACCCGACCTCGCTTCCTCTCCGCCATGTGGCTTTGTTTACATTCAGGTCACGTGCTCCGCCGCCCTCCTCTCGCCTTCAACGCCATCTTTGGGCAG
>NC_091580.1:26921389-26933889 GCF_042767895.1 Penaeus vannamei | reverse complement strand
AATGGTGCCGACCCTCCTGGCAGCCCCGCCGCCGCAGACGCCGCCGATGCTGCACCGCAATGGCGCCGGCTTCGAGCTCCCCGCGTGCGCGCCTCTGAGCTGCGCCGTCGCCAGCGACCTGCCCATGGACGCCGCCCAGGGCTGCGACGGCGGCAGCGGCTGCAGCGCGGGCGGTGCCGGCTTCTACGGCGCCCACGCTGGCCGCCTCATGGACGAGCGGTGCTGCAAGGGCGCGCAGGGGCCCGACTCGCACGCCCTCCTGGGCGGCGCGCCCCTCAGGATCATGAAGAGCCGCCTCGGGGAGGGCTGCTTCGACGTCACGCTCAACGACGGCTCCTCCGGCACCTTCGTGAAGGTGCCCGTCAAGTGCCCTCCGCCCATCGCGCCCGCGCCCGCCGTCCTGCCGCCCGCAGAGGCGTGCGAGCCCCCCGAGAAGGCGGCCGCCAAGCCGCTCCTGCGGGAGAAGCTGAGCGCCGGCAAGGACGCCGCGGAGCCCGAGAGGCCCAGCAAGCCCGCCGCTCCGAAGGCGAGCGCGGGCGTGATGCGGGCGGGCGGGCGGCACCAGCTCATCGACATCCACGGCCTCGCGGTGTTCCTGAGGCAGTCGACGCGGTGCCTCTCGTGCCAGGCGGCCTGCTGCCTCTACGTCACGGGGACCATCTCCGCGCACCTGGCGGCCGTCACGCAGGTGAGGAAGGCTGCTGCTGGTGTCCTTTGAGCCGGGGAGATTAGACCTAAGCTTTAAGATAATTTGTGGCTCTGGTTTCTGCTGATAAACTGTTAAGCTGTCTTATAGTGAGTAGACATGCCCTTTTTAATCTAACTCAGCTAGCATTAAACATTAGTACCGTTATCAAGAATAGTTCGTACCTATCTGGACTATTTCCAACAAGCGTAGACTGTGGTTAACCAGAGTAATAAGTCACACTTTGACTATAATTCTCAAACTCTGCCCGCACCTCGTCTCCAGCGCCCCCTAACCCCCCTCCCGCCAACACAGGTGAAGATAACGTGCCAGAAGTGTCACTACACCGCCTCGCAGGCCCTCGCCCGCCCGCCCTCCTCCGCGGACGACATCGGCCTCCCCCCGCCCACGCAGCCCGCCCCCGCCACGCCGCCCAACCCACCCCCCCTCACCGACCTGCCCCCCACCCTGGCGCCCCCCCACCACCCCTCCCCCTACATGCTCCAGCCCCACCTGTTCCCCGCCGACCCGATCATGCCCGCCCGCCCCCCCGCCGCCGCCCACGCTTCGCCCAAGGTCAAGTCTGCGCCTGCGTGGACGCCCTCGACTTCGACGAGCACCTCGCCTTCCTCTTCCTCCTCCTCTTCCTCTTCCTCCTCCTCCTCCTCTTCCAACAGTCTTCACAGCCTCCTCACGATGGACACCCTGCGCCCTCTGGAGGAAGTGTGGGTCAAGGAGGAAGGCCGGGCGTCCCCACAGGAGCAGGGAACCACTCCTGCAGGGGGCGCGGGCGTGGACGCTGCCGCCCCCAGCACGCCCTTCCTGCCCCTCGACCTCCCGCTGCCCTCGGTCAACCTCGAGTGGCGATCGCAGAGCCATCTGGGGACTGCGGGCGCCACCACTCTCTCGGCGCCCATGAGGCCTCTTCCCTACGCCCATGACAAGAACAGTAAGTGTCGGGGATGATGATGATAGTATTAATAATAATAATGATAATAGTAATAATAATAATAATAGTAGTAGTAGTAGTAGTAGTAATAATAATAATAATAATGATAATAATAATAATAATAATAATAATAATAATAATAATAATGGTAATGATAGTAATGATGATAATTATGATAATATTGATAACAATAATAATAATATGGTGATGCTAATAATAATTGTAATAGTCGTAACAATGGTAGAAGTAATAATGATAATGATACTGCTCCTACTACTACTAATAAAAGTAATGATAAAAAAGTTATTGATAATGATAATAATAATAATGAAAAAATATTGATGATAACGATAGTAACAGTAATAACGATAATAATGATCATAATAAAATAGGCTTACCAAGGATGATGTAGCAAGGATATTTTTCGATTCAGCTTCAGCCGAAGACATTGGGTTTTATTCGTTAAAACAGATGAATGAGACTCACTTTACCCGCTCTCTGTGTCGGAAAAGGCGACATCGCATATGTAGATTAATTCTAAGTCATCATGAGACTTTATGATGATTTGACAATGATTTGAATAAGGCTATGATACTGTTATCGTGTTTCATATTGCTTATCTTCCCAAAATAGTTCGTCAGCTTTGTTTTATTTTAGTTTACTTTTTAATTCGCTTTGGATATCAGAGGCATGGGTTTTTCTCCTCAGACTCTGGTCAGGACTTGGCAGCCAACCCCCCCGCTCCCCCCCTCGACACCCCGCCCCCAGGGACGCCCCCCAGGAAGGACCCTCCCGCGCCGGACGCCCGAGAGGGGTCGGCGGAGGCCTGCCCCGACTCGGCGCCCAAGTCGGGTGAAGCCTCGACGTCGCGCGTGTCTTCCCCGTCGCCCTCGTCGTCGTCGTCGCCGTCGTCGCCCTCCGTCAGCTCCAGTTCGTACACCTCGTCCTCGTCGTCGTCGGCGTTCCTCGCGCCGCCGTCGTCGCCGCTCTTCCCGAACCCGGCGTCGACGCTGCTGAAGCTCCTGTCGTCGTCGGTGTTCCCGCCGTCGCCTCTGCCCTACCCGTCGCCGCTCTACGCCGGCCTCCTCCCCCAGCCGGTCCTGCCCGACCACGCCCACGCGCTCGGGGCGCTCGAGATCAAGAGGAAGCTGGAGGCCGACCTCGAGGAGTCGCTGCGGCTCGTCAGGAAGATGATCTACAAGGGCCTCCCGAGGGGCGAAGGAGACTCCGAAGTGAAGTCGCAGCCCGAGGCGCCCGTCGACGTGTCCTCGGCGACGAAGCGCCAGGACGCCCTCGACGACAAGGCTTTAATCAGCTCCTACGAGAGGGTTTTCAGTCTGCTGGAGGGCAAGGCGTTTTCCAGCATGGAGAACCTTGCCGGTGAAGGCGTCCCGCGGTGGCCCGCTTCCGACGGCGCTCTTGATCTCTCGAAGGACTTTCAGCGCCTGAACGAATGCCTTATGGATGGCGGCTTTGGATCGAGAACTAAGAACAAGCGCTCAAAGGACCAGGGATCTCAAAGGAAGCGGTTAAAAGGCGGCAGCGAAGGGAATGAGAGGAAAAGACAGAAACACACTTCGAAGAAAAATGAATATCAGTCTCTGTCTTCAACTAAAAGCGGTACAGACAAACCTGGCCCCGGTTCCGCAGCATCTGACGTCCGCACGGGTAGCACACACCAAGAAGCCGGCAGCACCAACAAGAAAGACCCTCGCGACTCCGCCAGGCACAGTAGGCAAAAATCCAAACGCAGTTCGGGCGCAAGACGAGACCACAAACACTCAAGCAAACATAAAGCAAGCGACGCGAAGGTGAGACTCCTCGAAGACGCATCTCAGAAGAAATCCCGGAAGGATAAACAAAGATGGTCAAAAACGAAACCGCCAAAGCCTCTGGAAGCCTGCCGTTGCTGCCGAGATTCCACGACCAGTTCCGACACCTCGACGCCTCCGCAGACACGCGAGGAAGAGCGCACAAGACTCCACGACACGAAACCAGGCCTCTTCATCCTACCTAAGAAGTGTCCGAAGGAGACTCCCAGCATCTCGGCAATCCACGCAGAAGTAAACGCCAGATCCTGTGCAGGTAAACTCTTAAGCAACCCAGCTGCAAAACCCCAAAGCGCACCGACGCAGCTGGCGCACCTCCGATACGACCGCAACAACAGTCTGCAAGTCTGCAAGGAAGAGGACAGCAGCTCCATGGTGGAGGGCGAGAGGGACCAGAAACCCCACTTGTCTGGAGACGGCGATTCTGACAGGCCATCTTGGAGATTCCACGACCTGCTCTCGAGCGATTCCGACAGCGATTCTGAGGCAGGCCACCTCATGATCGATACCGATAACTGACACGCGAAAGATTAAATATCCATCGCACGTGGCCAAGGAGCTGAGAGATGAATACCAAACCTAACCAATGACAACGGTGCAAAACGTAACATAAAACTGTAGTAACCAGATGGAAACAAGAATGTGAATATGAACCACGAAAGAAGAGAAACTATCTTAGGTCAGTCTGCTATACTGATCTTGGTGTATTGTTCTAGATATTCCAAACGCTGACCTCTAGATGGTTGGTGACGCCTAGATTAGTGAGGACCTCGTTGTGTAGTCTAGTCTAGATAGAGATACTAGTCAGCTTGTCTATCATTAGGTTAGAGTCATTCTGTTACATAATTTCTTATTGTGATTAACCTTCAGACATTCAACTTTTTGTTATTTAGTACCTGCAAAACACACACACACATACACAAAATCTCTCACACACTCACTCACTCATCCACTCTCTCAAACACACACACACACTGCAATTCAGACTTCAAGTATATTTCATAAAAAAACGGGCCAGCCTAAATCCACTAAGCAGGGTCCCTTTTCCTGCATCGTCACCACATGACAGCAACAGATGTATAAGCGCTAAACATGTTATATTTGTAAGCCTACGATGGCGATGTGTGACGCTAATTACTTTCATAATTTGCTTCACTTTCAAGTGCATTTTCTAGTGATAACAATAGATTCCAGCCTGCTTGGTATGCAATGGAAGAAAATGGCAATACACTATAAAGGCTAGTTGTAAAAAGAAGTCATAATTGTATTAGTACAAGTTTGAGTTAGTGCCTGTGTCTGTTTTGATGCATAGAGTGTGATCAACAAGGCAATCAACCTGTTAGTGGCTACAAAGTATCTGTTGGTCAAATTACTGCTGAACACTTACACGAGAAACTGTTCCACACCCCCGGTAAAGGTATTGCAAATGAAATGGTATATGAGACTGAGTGTGAGACATGCCTTTGCTCTCTTCGTTGGCTTGTGGGACCACCGTTGGTAAGGTGACTATGATGGATGCCAGATTGTGTCATATCCGTGACATAGATGAGTGAATTGTATCACGTTGCTCTTAGTGGTAAAGCTTTAATTGTTGAATAAAGATTATCTGTTACTGTGCACATTGTACCAATATATGTTTCTCTTGTGTGTTCCTTCCTATTCCACAGATAACATGGGCTTTATTTCTATCATCCTATTATGTAGCACAAATTGTACTTTACACGGCCTTCTGATGATTTCGAAAACTGGAGGTAAAAGTTAGACTCTGTAGAGACCAGTCATAGATGAAGACTCAGTGGTATCCAGTTAGTGCAACAAAAATGGTCTTGAACAACTGGAAATTACAGTTCGCAACTATCAAATTAGTTACATTTCTGTTTGTGCAAAAGCAAGTTGATAAGCAAGTGTAACTATATCAGGAATGGAATAACTAAAAGAAAAAGAAATAAAGATGTTACTTTCTCTTCCATGGTTTGAAAAATGGACAAAATTGGGCTGTTACGGCAATCATTGTGAGCTTCAGTATCTGAAAATAACATTTTGACGCTGATCCGTGTTACTCCACGATGCAAAAATACATTACAATACAGCAATAATGATCTTGTGAAGGTTGTATATTTAGCAATTCATTGTTATAAACGCACAAAGAATTTTATTATCCTCTTCTGTACATAAATTGAAATCGTTAGTAAATGGGGCTATCCTATGGACACTATTTTTTTTTGTTACTTTAGCTTTTTTACAAATTATCGATTCAGAATTCTTCATTATTCGAATTGTGTGGAATCTAAATACAAATAACCTACAAAATTATATATATATATATATATATATATATATATATATATATATATATATATATATATATATATATATATATACTCACATAGATACATACACGCTTATGTATTTGTGTGTGTAAAAATCTGGAGAGAGAGACAGACAGAGAGTGAGTGAGAGAGAGAGAGAGAGAGAGAGAGAGAGAGAGAGAGAGAGAGAGAGAGAGAGAGAGAGAGAAAGAGAGAGAAAGAGAGAGAAAGAGAGAGAAAGAGAGAGAGAGAGAGAGACAGACAGAGAGAGACAGACAGACAGACAGAAAGAGAGAGACAGAGAAGGAAAGAGAGAGACAGACAGAGAAAAAGAAACCGCAGACTGCATCTTTATCACCCCTTCCTTCCGTTACCAATCATTACCTAACAATATATCAGCGCGATAAGCACCGTTATCTTCACCGCGGCCACCAGCACATTTCCCGCCATTTCGGAGCTGACTCGTCCGTTTTCTTTGTCGACTCAGCCCGCCTCTTCTCGCGAACACCTGGGCGCTTTCCCTCTCGTTACATAAATTAAATAATGTACTGATTGCGATTTGATACGTTCTCGGATCTTAATCTGAGAGAGAGGGGGTGGGAGGGAGGGAGGGAGGGAGGGAGGGAAGGGAAAGGATGGGGGGGGAGGGAGAGGGGGGGGGGGGAGGTACAGGGAGAGAGAGTATGAGAGGAAAAAAATATATATGTACATGTAAACATATACATATGTATATATACATATTATATGTATACACACGCACACCCACCCACACCCACCCACACACACACACACACACACACACACACACACACACACACACACACACACACACACACACACACACACACACACATATATATATATATATATATATATATATATATAGAGAGAGAGAGAGAGAGAGAGAGAGAGAGAGAGAGAGAGAGAGAGAGAGAGAGAGAGAGAGAGAGAGTACTCCATCTACTCCATCTTTTGTGCATAATAAGAATCATGATAACAATAATAATGAGGTGGACTTCCTCCTCATTTTACTAATAGTATAACTATAACTACTACTACTACTAGAACCACTATCACCACCACTACTGCTATTACTACTACTACTGCTGCTACTTCTACTACTCAAACTACTACTACTACTACTAACACCACCTACTACTACTATAACACTACTATTACCAAAAACAACAATAACAATAAAGATAATAATGATATCAATAACTATTACTGTTATTACTACTATTATTACCATCATTATTGTTAAGTAATTCTCATAATAGCGTGGGCTTGTGTATTGACTTTTCCTTCGTCTTGACCAGAGAAAAGAGAGAAAACACAGCCTATTGGCAGACTGAAGCCCCACAACATAGCTTTGTTCCGTCTACCCGTGTTTCTGAAAGTCTGAGTCATAAACACGGGGAATTTCGAAGCAGTCTAAAAGCAGAAATAAAAGGAAATATATAAGAAGCCATATATATAAGATGTTCCTAAGAGAATTTACCATAGACAAGATCCACGCGTCAATATATGCCATGGTTTTGTGTACAGAGATGCTGCCTAGATCGTCAAGATAGTGTATTGCATGGAAACTGCAGGTGCAACGATTGATGTTATAATGAATATAAGTAAAGATATGACAGTTCATCATATTGTAAGTCGATAATCAGAGTAAGTGTTTTGTAATAATTGTTTATATATAAAGGTAATCATTAGAGGAAGAGAAAACGAGAGGGAAGGAAAAAAAGCAAATCCATGCATCAATTCTATGCATACAAAACACAATTATCCAATCCATTATATATATATATCTTAAAATCTGAACTGCAAATATCCTGCATCATTCTCAATACATCATAGACCCATGGCCAGGGTATTTGCCGCACCCTAAACCGAGTCCTAAGCCACTCTGGCATCTGAGGAATCGAACATGAGAGAACCCCTGGAAGAGTTCATTATTCAGCCTCACCAAGAATTCTCAAGACAAAGAACGACAATTGACTAATGTCATGTAGTTCCAAATGGCAAATAGATGCTACATAATTGAGCCTCTAGCACTCTCTTTATATTAAGAGGTATCTAAATAATCCTTCATAGATTATGATCTCTGTACATTGCAGGTTATAGATAACATCTGGCTTTGATGAACATTGCTGTGAGCATTGAGATATGTCAAATGCCCTTTGTTGCAGGGGTACAAGTGTGCACACTACAGACAGGGATTGCCTACCGCCAACACTGAGCTAGTGAAGAGGTTATGGTAGTGGTTCCAGACACGAACTTGGCCCCGATAGTAGAGCAAGGCATGCTAGTTACCTGAGAAACTAGGTAAAATATGAAGGAAAATGAGTTATGCGACCCCAACCCTATGGAGATACCGCTCCAACCCCTTCCCTGGAATATGGAGAATCCTCCACGTATTAACGGCAGGATGAAGGCTTGGACCGATCACAGAGATGTAAGTGTTCAGAATAAATATCCTAAAATATACAATGGAAACGGTATAGCCGCTGCTTACTAACCTGTGAGATGACGATCTGTGTATATTGCGCAGCACAAGGGATACAGCTCTCACATCAACAAAATTACAGACACACTGGTGGGAAGACATCCAAGGAGTCCGTAATACCTAAGGACTGATGGCGCCGTCAGCTTCGGAGAAGGCGAGAAGGCGGGGATGGAAAGGAACACACATACCATGCAGAAATACCAGTATATGGCACTAGATGGAATCTAATGGCACATGTAATTCATGTATGATTTGCAATGCCGTCGATTGAACGGACAGAACAGCCAGGGCATGACCATGGGTATGCCTCAATAAGAGGGGTGCTCAAATCATTCTGCGAATTCGCACGCGAGATGTACGGTAGTCCTGAGGCTTGATTGAGCTATGCTACAGACATAGGCTACTACACTGAGAAAATGCCTTCTTCATCTTACAGGCAAGTATAAGCCCCATGTGGTTAACAGTATGCTCTATCCAGTTTTCTTTTGTATAAAAGGATGTATCTTTACCTACAGCTCTTCAAATTTTCACACATCAGCTGAATTACTCGCCTGTATGTTGCTGGGTCTTCCAATGCCAGTTCCTATAAGAGATTATGCGAGGCTCCCTGAGCCTACCTCTGCCCATCCACTTTCGTACCCACACTTCTTTTTCTTGGATGTTTTATTATAATGGAGTCACGCATTCTGGCTTGGAGCATCCTTTGACAAAGGACAACAGTGGTTCACAGCACATCCTCCTATGATGCCAAGACATCTTGGACTGCTGCTTGAAAACGCTAGTGAATTCAGAATCTTTACCAATATCATGTAAATGGCTCTGTTTGCGTCTTTATCAACTTGAAATTCGCTCTGGGAGAGCGATAAGTTGGCAACAAAAGAAGCTAGAATCTAGTGTTCAAAGCACTAACGTGAGAGAGAGAGAGAGAGAGAGAGAGAGAGAGAGAGAGAGAGAGAGAAAGAGAGAGAGAGAGAGAGAGAGAGAGAGAGAGAGAGAGAGAGAGAGAGAGAGAGAGAAAAGAAAGAGAGGTAAAAATAAAACTCCTGTTCACTTGACTTTTTCTTATATTTATCTATGTCTACATGACATGCAAAGTTTGCTATATTTATTGATAATAGAAATGACAGTTACCCAAAATTAAAGGCTAAGGTTTCTGAGGCAGTCACTTGATCCCATATTGTTCCAGTCAGGATGATCAATACCAAAACTGTTGATGAATGATGTCATTTAAATAGTATACATATTCTTTACAAAGAAAAAAAAAAATACATACATGTATATATATATCAAGTGTTATGCTTATGACAGTACGTCAACCATGGGGGTGTGGCCAAGGTGATATATGGGACTGTCATTTGCCTTTCTTGCAATAAAGAATAGGTGAAGTCCCAATACATTCGTGATTTTGTGCTATACATTTGGACTGAGCATACACTTGGTGACCTGCGTCTAAAACTTCACTTGCTGATCTACAGGTAGATCAATAAGAAAGTAACATTGTACAAAATGCTACAGAACATAGATATATCTAAATCACCTAATTAAATATGAGAAACTAGTAAATATCATAAAATAGGAAGAAAATAACAAATATTTTACAACTAAAGCTAATGGAATATCTTTTTTTGAACAGCAGCCTACTCTTCTAAATCTAATGATATCTCTTTTCTCAAAGAATTTATAATGATAATATAAAACCTGATTCCTAAGATCTGCTCATGTGTGACTTGTGTTGTTTGTGTACATAACAAAAGGTGTTGGTGCAACAAAACAAAATGTGGTAACTGTTTTAAACTTTACAACATTTAACCATCAATCTTAAGACTAAGTTTTAAACAAATGAAGGCACACCTAATGGACGTGTTGGGTGCTCCTACAGCTAACTGTATGATTCATGTCTAGGAATGTGCAATAGAATTTTGTATCTTTAAGTAGACCTTAAATAACAAGTAACAGTTACACTGGTAGGACAATTTTTTAATACTCAAATTTAACTGGGACACGGTGGATTTTCCCGAAGTAAACCATCTAACTCAGTATAACTTGGTCTGCCAGGAATCATCAGCAGTATTAAATCAGTCTTGAGTGTCATTTGACTAGAAATAGAACCTTGATCCACTCTCTGGTTTGTACTGTAAACAATATAAGCTTATAATACAATGGTCAACTACATATTGTTCATTTTTAAATGTTTATATTCTATAAATGTACTTGAAAATATTCACCACTTATTCAGAGCACCAAACTAGTGCATTTATATATCAAAATGATCCCATTGCTTCCAACTTACAGCAACGAACACGGTCATATCAACAATCCACAACACTGTTCTAAGTATTAAGCCTCAGCCCTAAATAGTCATTTACAGGAATCATGAGCACTATAAGAAATATTTTGTGGCAGTGTTCATAGCAGTTCAGTAAATCCTCCAAAAGTACAAGTACTGGCAGTAATTTCAGACCTTCAAGCTGCTATTATCTTACTCAACAATAGAGTAAAATGTTACAGAATGAAGGTTACAAACAAAGACTTCTCTGTGAGAAGGAACCCAAACCAAAAACTGGCTTAGGAATACAAGTCTTCAAAATCCAACTTCCAAGACAATCTGAACGAGTAATTCCTTGTGCTGGCATCAGGTCTGGTCTCACTGAAGACTAATGGTGGAGCAACATACAGAACAGTACATTGAGATCAGTCTTGAGAGAAGTTTGAGCGAACTCCTGAACAAAGAAGATAACATTTTCACAACACTGTCTTAGCAGTTCATGTGAAAGTTAGTGTTTTCCTCGGCTGGTCAGAGCGCCTTCCTGGCGAAGCCGACGCATAGCGACGCGGGCGTGATGGCCGTGGCGACCTTCCTTGGACCGACGAGAGGTTCTGCAAAAATACAACATATTCATAGTAAGAAAATTAAATGAAATGGAACTGATTTTTGTGTTGAGGAACTTCTGTTACTTTGACTTTCAAAGATTCTGGCAAATAAAAGTACTTAAATACAAGCAGGCTTTTATATCATGCATTCATATAGCACTATTCATATACAGAATATGTCAAATAATACAGTGCAAATCCTAGGGCAAAGTGGAGAGAGATCATTTACGATGCTTTAGCATATTCTATGTTGATGCTTACATGCAGCACTTACAGGACATGAAGCTTTTTTTTAAAAAGATACTTGGTTACTGTAGAGAGGTTAACATGCTTAGAAAAATCTAGACACAGTTACGCATTTTTTTTTACTATGGTCATAAAGAAATCTTATTCTGGCTTTCCAGGGACTTTTTGTAAAAACAATACTTAGGGACCTACTTCACCATTCTTTACATTATTTACTTTTGAGTTATCTACTTGTATGCATTTAGTAGACAGTGAATAAGAAACTGAGATAACTACACTGGTTTCTATCTCAAAATATTCCCATGTTGGCCTCTCTGAAATAAACCCAATTCATAACTACACACAAAAAAAGAAAAAACTGAAAAAAAAAAGATAAGAAAAGGTTAACCTTGTTGAAATCTTGAAAAAAAAAAAAAAGTATAACAAGACTTCATCTTTGCTTAACATGTCCCATTTGAGGTAAAGAGGTCACATTAAAAACAGTACTAAATGTTACTGCAAACATTACAGCGTGGGGAACCATAGCGCTGATGTAAGTGTGAGGAGGTAGAAGGGGCCAAGAGGTGGCGACGTGAACCCCCCATCACGCGGAACTGACTACGCAATGAAGGCGGTAGTCGGTCATGAGTCCGCTGACAAGGAGAGACAAGCACAAGCACATCTGGTTTATATCTTTTATATATTTTCTTGATAAAAAAAAAAAGAAAAATGGGAATGAGTCAGTCTCAAAGAAGGTGGAATACCTAGAACATTACTCCTTTATATGTCAAGTTCAAAAGAAAAAGAAAGAAGGAAAGAAAGAAAGGAAGAAAGAAAGAAAGAAAAAAAATCAAAGATCTTGACTTTGAAGAAATGACTTCCAGATCTATCGAGTGCATTTATCCAAAAGGGCTTTAAAAAAATGGAAGGATCCTCTACATACAAAATGCTAAAGTGAATTTATTTGGCTAAAACTGTCATGTAATCAACTGCACTGTAAGCTGATAAATTACAGTATAAATGCTGAAAAGTAGACAACAAATTATCACTTGTATTCTCTATAATTCTGTGTAACAAAGCAAAAGGGCCTGAAGTAGAATAGGTATGAAAAAATAAATATGGAAAA
>NC_091580.1:26911389-26916389 GCF_042767895.1 Penaeus vannamei | reverse complement strand
AGCTTTGCTCTTTGACACTTCCAAATGAGTTGATATTATTTCTATCATGATAGAAGGGACAAATGTCTTTTTAATAAAGAAAGAAGAGAAAGTTGATGAAATACCTTGTTCACTGTTTACTTGGCACATAAGTATGATGAGCACCAGAAAGAAATGAATGTAACCCATTCAAATGTCAAAAATACTTATTTAATTAACAATCATTTGGAAAAAAAGAAATAATGGACATTATTATACATATATTCTCCACACATCCACATTTACATACTTCCTTCAGGTGTTTTTGCTGCAACTCTGTCTTCAGTGTTTCCAAGTCATCAATTTTCCGTCGCAGTTCTAGGTTCTCAATCCGCAAGGCACTGATGTTTGAGTCCTCCATGCCACCCAAACCTTCTGAGCGTCGGTCGCGTCGGTCTTCATACTGGGTATGGAATGACAACTTAAGAGCATCTTCCGACTGTGCAACTATATCAGCAACAGGGAACCACTAACTTTGAGAATTAAACTACATATCTTTCTTTGCACTGTATCCTTCTTACAAAATAAAATGAAAAGAGTATCATATGCTTTTGATTACTGTGATTTAAATACAACTGCAAGGAAGGAATGAGCAAAGAGCTTCTACTGGTCAATGAAGCTAATATAACAGACAGTGAGGACAAATAAGAGCACACACACACAGCTAACTACAAGCTACTACACACAAATAGAAGCAAAAGCATTCCTACCTTATCCAAGATCTTCTTAAGGTCAGACTTATCCTTGTCAAATCTATAATCAGACTTTTCAAGGTCATGTTTTTCAGCTTCACTCACAGCTAACTTCCTCTGTTGGTTAAGAAGGTTTGTGAGGAGGATCCAGAAGCTTTTTATACAGTTAATAGGCTATGGTCTACTACACAACGGTCTAGTTCATCGTACAAAGCCGGGTTCAGATACAAACACAAAATGGCCAGTGATTTTCCTCATACATATACACACAGCACTGGATCTTTTCTGTGTAAATGATATTTTCTGTTTGACTTGTATAAACTAAACAGAGCTTGCATGACATCTTTTAGCATGCTGTTTACTGCTTTTAGCAACCTAGCATCTTACTAAAAATTCATTGTGAAATGAGTATCCATAGTATCAATCTATACAAAGCATGAATATAATAAAATACACAGGTGCATTGATATACATACAACTAAAGCCTGCACATGTCTGCATGATGTCCTATATGCAGATATACTTGAAGTGACAAATATCAGCTTTTAACATTTACATACAAACAAATACAGTGATCTATGTGCAAAATCAATCATCAAATATAAACCAAAATATAATGAGAGTATAAATTATAAATAAATAGATAATGCATCATCAGACACACCCTAAAAAATAAAACTAGCATCTAGTCTACTAGCCTCAAAAACTTATTTAGAAATATCCAAAACTCTATACTGAAAAATTGTGTAACTGTACAACAGTATAAACTTTCTTTCCTGAAGCTAGTAAAATATGCTTCAGCAGTAGTTTAAAAGGAGAAAAGGGAAGTTATAAACACTTCCTTAAAGTGTTATATACAAAGTTAGCTTTGGCAGCATTCACGGATCATTTATAATATTATCTGTTTCATAAAAGCTATTTCATCTGCAGAGATCTGCAGTACCAAATTTATGCCTGCTCCTCTTAAAGTCTCAAGCTAGCTATTACTTGTGTACCATTTAATGAAAATATATAAGATAAAAGAACATACATATTCAAAAAATTAAGTACCAAAAGTTTATTACATATATGTGCTCAAAAATAATAAAAAATACCCAGCAGACAAATAATCTTCCAGCAAAAATCAGCACTATGAAAATATAGTTATAAACTTAACATACAATCTTCTAAGCTGTATAAAAACAGAGGAAATAACTCCAAAAGAAGAGCAATATATGCCATTTGATCAAAATTATCAATCTCAATATCATTTGTGTTGCAACTGTTCACTTTGCTTTCAAATAGAATAAAAGTGTAATTGAAGAACCATGAGAAATGCTGGAGTTTATAGAGGAAACATAACAGCATTAACAGCTGCACTGTGATATTAAGAAAGGCAAAAGGATTGACTTTAACATGGATAAAGTATGAACTGTAACTATAACAAAGACTGAAAAGGAAAGAGTGATAAAGTTACTGATTGTACGGAGACGACAACCTAACTTACATTATATCACAGAACTACATATTGAAAGAATTATAATGTTAATAATGATGAACTACATATTGAAACAATCACAATACCAATAATAATGATCCCTCAGAACCACAAATTCTTCAGGTTAAAAGTCTACTGACTATTATTGAATAAGCATGTCATCAACTACCACAAAAAGACAAAATAATGGATGAAATATTTGCTATTTTTCCCCTGGTAACTGAATCCTTTTGCAACGTAACTCATAAGAGCATGATATCTAGTTATCTAACCAACTTTTATCATAAGATCAATATCTGCCATTAAACTTTAGAGAATTTGATACATGTTATATCAAATTCTGGATTTTACCCATACAGTAATAATCATAAACGAATCTTTAAAGCATAAGAAGACCAAAAAAATTCTACTCCATATCACTGCAACACAAATTTTTGAGGAACAAAAATATTTCCATATTTACTGAAAATACTACCTTAAAAGAATGTTTCAAATAAAATAATATGAGCGCTTAAAAAAACAACACCTGATCTATTTTTTACCACATGGTATAAATGGAAATTAATAGTTCTGCAATTTGGGATGCATAATTAATACCACACCAATTACATAATTCAGGATATGGGATTATTCATTCTAATTCTTAACTTTTCACCTGATTGTAACAGTAAATATATAATCATCGGAAGTGATAAAGCTGAACTTGCCACAAATTCACTTGCATTCTATTAAACAAAATTCTAGGTTAATGCCCCTTATTTTCCAAAACATATTACAGAATATACTTGGTTTATGTGCCTTTCTCTTAATATGAATACACCGAACTCACCTCTAATTCTGCAAGATGTGAACGGAGATCTGATTTTTCTTGCTCTAATCGAGTCACCTTTGAGATGAGCTCATCTGTTGCAGATGATCGCTCGCCAAGGTTCTGTAGAAATTCACATATTATTTAGCGACCATAAATGCCATAGAGCACAGAATGTTATTCTATGCAGCAAAAGTAAAACATATTTGATAGGCAGGATGGACCAGACTGCATTATTTGTTCATAGACAACATATTCTCTATGTAGTTTGTGATTTGTTCTCTTGGAGTCTGCTCAGAACCTTCCATTATACACAGCTTAATCATCAGCAAAATAAATTTAGGCTAATTATCACATAATGAAGAATACTGTTTTAATGAGACAATATATTTTCCCTGGTTTGGTACCAATCTCTGTTTGGTACCAATGTCTGTTATGAAGATTTGATTTTGTGTCTGTGCAATGAACAAGGAATGAAGTCTGGAGTAACAATATTTCTGTAAATCAGAATAAAACAACTGTTGTTATAAATGGTGTGGAGACATACACACACATGCACACAAATGTACAAATAGAAAAACCAACTCTTGAAATTCTTATTTCAGAATAATCTGATACCTGGTCTCAAGACATGTACATGACTTTCATGGATTTCTATAATATCACTTTAATATGTTCCTTCACAAAAGAATAAAATGCATTACACACTATATGAATATTCATAAACTGTCAATCTACAGTATACAGGCTGGCAAAAAAGTAAATGTTCTGTTTATTTTCCTATCTCAAATTAATTAAGCATTGAATTCCAGAAAGATTTGCATTAATTACAGGCATTCTGGACTTAGTAAACATTCTCTTTTGACATTAATTGAAATTTTGTTGCAGATTTTATGAATGCCTTTTCCATTTTTACTTCAATTTAATTTAATGGTATGTCAGGGGATTAGAGTAAAAGTACAGGCTTTCTACCATTCTTTAATTGAATCACGTGTCCGAATTTTGTACCTCCTTCAATTTTAGCAAAGGGAAAGACTGGCATATGGCAACGTCAACTTTGCGATCTGATATAATATGCCTATCTAGCCCTTAAAAGTTGTTGAAGAATACAAATATAAAATCATATTGTGCTGTGAATCATTTACACAGGTAAATGTATTATATAATCATAAGGGAAGCTAATAAGAAGAAAAATATTGAATAGAATTTTTCAAGTTCCTACATATAAATTCCTGAATATGAAAGCCTGACGATATCTTTCCATCTAATAAAGGAATAGGAGTTTAGCTAGTATCTCGCTGTATATTTTCCTATTTTTGTGCCAAGTTTGCCTGATTCTGCTCATATTTTTCTAACCTGAAATATAATAAAAAGTTACCAATGTAGTATTCATCACTTTTCCTGTATTTTGTTGAGCATTTATAAATTGTATGCATTGCATTATCATACAAAACCTATAAAACTTCTTCCTAAATTCACACTGGTAGGAAAAAATGTAAGAAAGCGACAATTTACCCTAAAAAAAACTTTCAAAATAAGTACTCAAAGTCAAAGTAACATTTGTTTCTGCTGAAATTCTATAATTTTTTTCTTAAAGTTTAACTCAAGCCTTTAGAAGTAAAGTAATTGAAAATAATTAGTGATTTACCATTGTTGGTTTACAAATGCTTAAAAGTATCAATCAAATTCTGAAATTGTGTTTAAAAAAGAATCTTACACACACACACACACCTCACACAGTGACAAACATATAGCTTAGGGCATATTATATCAAATATATGATTATTTATATAAAATACAGAATGAACATACAAATGGGTCAACTTTTCTGTATACCTTTGTAGAACCTCGACTATCTACAAGAAGAATGCTATGCAGACTACACAGACTTTACTATAAGGAAAAGCAAATACAAACATTTACATCGGTTATCTAAAAAATGTGCAAATCCGATCAAATAAAAGTTCAGAGTAAAAATAAAACAATAGACATACATCAAGCTATC
>NC_091580.1:26891389-26906389 GCF_042767895.1 Penaeus vannamei | reverse complement strand
CCCTTGATGGTCTCAAACATTCATAAATGATATCTGCTTCCGTGATTTAGTAAATTATGATTAGTAAAATATACTGTCTTGATTGTTGGGAAGTGTTGGGAATGTGACACCTTTTTCTGACACAAAATCCATATTGTAAAAAAAAATCATATTCCTAAGCTCAATTCAAGTAAAGGTCCTCTCACCTGCTGGCTGGCATTTGACAAGGACTTATTAAGTTTGTCATCTGCATAGCGCTTCTTCTCCTCTAACTCTGAGAGGGTGCGAGTAACGTCTCTTAGTCTTGCCTCCGACTTGTGGTGAGACTCCTGAAGCTCGGAAAGCTGACGTTCAAGACTCGAAACACGAGCCATGGCGTCATCCTGTAAATTCAAAGAGTAGAGTCAAGATGGGAAATTCATTTTTCATCTTTCATCAAATCTAAACAAAACTTGAATCTAGCATACAACAATAAACTAAATTATGTGCTATCCTTTTCAAAAATTTGGATAATCAGAATTAACCAAGAGTATACCCTAAATTCCTCTCACCCTTTCCAGTTCTACTTGGTTCATCTGTGTCATGAGAGCTCGCAACTCATGGCGAACAGTCTCTGGGTCAATGTCAGCAATGTTGACCTTTTCAGATGATCCAAAAGCTTCAATGGATGCATGTAGATCACTCTGGCTACCAGACAGTTCGAAACCTGTAGGTGATGGTGGATTATTTAGGCGTAAACATAACATAATATCTTATATGTATATAATTTGGAATAAAACAATTAAAAATATACAAAAAGATGTATGGACATGTTTGGTTATCTTTATGTTTACATGTGTATCACATCGCACAAACACACACACACCACTATAAAAATTTGTGGAAACTACAGCAAAAATTACAAAGCTTTACAATTACTTTACAAAAATTTTCTACCAATACCCTCACACACATGTCAAAGCAACAGCATGTTATTTAGAGAGAGAGAGTGTGGGTGAAGAGTGTAATCAAAGTATGTATATATTTATAATAATAATGAATATGTACATCACCAAAGTCACTGTAATTCTTGTTTCTCTACTGTAATTATCTATAATATCTGAAAAAATCTAATTCCAAACTTGGTTTTCTCTTTGGCAGTCCTAAATTGATTACTGGAAATATATGTTAAGACAAAAAATAAAAAAAAATACATATATAATAAATAGATATGAACCAGTCAGACAGTACTAGACTTTCTTGTTAAACAGTGCATGGAGATAGTCAAAAATATGAAACATTTCAATATAAAGAGTAACTCATCCAGTTTTAATTTATTCCTTTGTAGAAAAAAGCTCATGGTTAATAGAGAGCTTATATTCTTATGAATCAAAGAACATTATACAGACAAAAAACTTTACATAATCTTTATTGAACAAATCAAAATCAAATCAAATGTGGAAAATGATAACAAAACCAAAAGAAGAAGAGCCACAAAAAAAGAGAAAAGAAAAAGATGTAAGGAGGAGACAAAACACAAAGCCACTATTTACACTCCTGTCACAAAAGGAGTGGGCTATCCTTAACTGACACAGAACAATTCACGTACACATCAATTAAGGATATAAGTTCATTACTGAGTATATTTAGATATAATATATTTCCTTAACTTAACAGCATTACTATAATACTGTGAACATTACTTTTTCAGCGGGAGCAAAAGCAGTATCAATTGTAAATTCTACAAAGCAAGCTCTTTCTTTAATTGTATACCTTTAAGATATAGTAATAGGAAATGTCCAAATATCTGTCAAGCGAAATGACTTGGAGGCAATTCTGACCACAAATTCAGAAAAAAGTTCTAAGTGATCTATTCATCATTAATAAACTGGCACTGAATAGACAGCTGAATGTATAAGCTTCAATGCCTTTTCATATTTGTCATATATTGATAAAAAATTGAATCAATATCAGTATGTCAACAACAGATCGTATATGTAAAATGCATCATCGAGGAATATAGATGATATGGATTTATCAGATTCTAGAAAATTGATTGTAAAATGTGATATGCACAAGCTGCAGTAAGGGAATAAAGACTTGATAAAAATCCAAAATTGAAAATTAACAAAAATATGAATGGAAAACAAAGTAACAACAGATTTTCTTCTTACCATGGTACTACCAAGTTGCTCAAGTAAAGTATCTAAAATGAAGCAGGAGAATAAAGAAAAAGCAAGAATGAAGAGGAACAGAAAAGAAAAAAAAAATCAGCTTTTATCTATGTACATTAAAATACACATAGCTGCTTCTATAGATAAAGACATACATTTTACCTGCTTTGCATATGGTGATTATGGACGCATTTCACACGGCTATTCAGGCCTCACCCAAGAGGAAGATATGAACCCATTCTATGAAAGTTTGGAATCCTTCACATTTCTTGATACCTCACTTAGCTTTACCTCTAAAGAACAGCAAAGTTCAGAGTTACATGTGAATGCAGGACAGGAAAAAAGCATTTACTGGTCTGCTTTAATACCAAATTATTTTGTCTTATGTTGTTCTAATTTGGATATTTATATGATTAATAATTCGGATATTTTTTCTAAAACTTCTGCCCTCCTATGTCCAGTGCACACACATAACTGAGAATGATAGTTGCTATATTTTTTTTCTTTCGTGGTTAAGAAAGGACTGACATGTAAGGACCCTCTTCTGTTTAAACAGGAGGTTTGAACTGAGGAGTAATCACTCGCTGGTTGGTCTTTCTTTATGCTATATTCTTCTTGGCTTGCAAAAGACCGAAATCATCTTCCTGTATGGAATACCCATCTTCTCCAGCTTCTTGTAATGGTTGACTTGAATGTATTAGGCAGATCTTCATTAATTCATTACAGTGTTTCTATATTTTCATTGTTCCTTTCTGTATCATGAGTGTGCTGCATATCAATGCTCAATACTGAAGCTACTAATCCTACAACTAAGGTTCATCCGAATTTATATTATATACCCTCATGTGAATTTTTATCAGTTTTCATGACATTATTCAAGAGCCTGAATCATCAAAAACTACATTAGTACTCTGAAATTGAGCAAACACTTAGCAGTTCCTACAGTTCACAAATCCTAATTTTAAATTTTGACAAAAGCCTTAAAAACTTTTGCAAGAAATATATTGAAATACATACTCCGTTTCAGCTGTCTTCCTAACTTTCAACAAATTTGTGTCTATTTTGCTGCAACTTCTATATGTATGATAACAATGAATTAAAATCAACATTATTTCCCTGTCAAATAGTAATACTTAAATATCTACAAAATATCAACTTTTGCTAAATCCTACTATGTCTAAAAGCCTGACAATACAACGAAGATGAGCCAGGTCAATATGATCTGAAAATACTATCTTTCGCACATGATAGGTTCCATTTCAAAGGGCATACCAATGTCAATCATCTCTGCCTCAACACATTTCTCATAGCACTCAAGGGGTTTCAGATGAGGCATCCACAAATCTCGATCAAATCTTCCATATTTCAACCAGCTCTTGTAGACCTTACTTGTGGAACAATGAGAAAGAGAACATGGAAGTGGCTCCATAGATATATGCTTATTGCCTCAGATGATGACTTCGCATATTGGTCCAGTGCAGAGGCAGGCTTTTCGCTGTTGAGAATGGGTTCACGGCTTGGCTTGGAGGAAGGTGAAGCCATGATGCTGGTGATCACATGAAATGTAACAGCATCAGGATGAACTTTGGAGGTTTCAATCTCTTTCATCACATTACTTTCCTGCTTCAGGTTAGATATCTCACTAATAAAAACTAGATGGTACCACAGTAGAAAAAATAAAATAAATAGAACTTAATAAAAGTAACACAATCAGAAGAGAGAGAAAGAGATAGATTTATGGTGAAAACTCACATTAATATATATATATATTTATATACACTTTTTAAATACAATTCTGGATATTAAAGCTGGAAGCATATCTGTAACTGTCTTATGACACATGCAAAGAAATACTTATTATCCCCTTGAGGTATGACCTAGCAAAAGACAATCTTATCACCGCGCACGTTCTGGCTCTCCTCGGCTACTGACTACCGCAAAAGCTTGCTATACCAACCAATCTTGGTGCCCTTCCTGCTCCTTAATGCAGGTGATGCTGGTGAGGTGTCCTGGTACATGCGGGTGACAGTTCGTAATGACGTGTACACATTTTGTAATTTCCTCTCGAGCTGGTCCCTGTTATTGTCGAGTGTGGTTAGTTGTTGTTCTAGGGCTTCAACATGTCCTTCCTCTCTCGATAATTTCACCTAGAGGATGAAAGAAAAGAAATACACTTAAAACAGGAGTATCAGTAGCCTTCAAGACAAGCTGATCAGTTTCATACACAAATCATTCTTGCTATAACCAACTCTTATGGAAATCTTACCTGAATATGAATATTGTTCTACCCAAGGTAAATATTAGTATTTTTCCATTTAAATGTATCTAGATTTCTCAGTTTACAATGCAGACAAAATTACAAACATAGGAAATATAGAGGTCATGTTTTGTCTTATTTACCTTGAGATCACTAATTTGTTGGTTGGCATTATTAAGGTAATTTTCAAGGTTCTTCTTCTCATCATTTAGCTTGCGCTCATTAGCACGAGACTCCTCAAGACTGAAAGAAAAATGTAAATACTTTTAGACCTCTGAAAGGAAATATCACCAATAGCAAAATAAATATTCTGGCACATATTACACTATTTCTCTTAAAAAGAAATGAAGACAAGAATAGAAAAGCACAGGAAAAATAGAAGGACAATTTACCTTGAGGCAAGTTCCTGTTCCTTGGCGGCATGATGATCCTCAAGCTCCGTCAGTCTGCGTTCAAGAAGAGCCAACTCTGTCTGCAGGTTGTCTCGGTCTCTCTCATACTCTGCCAGCTGCGCATATTTGGTAGTTGTAGCATAATGTTCCCCAAAATTGCTTTATATGATTCATTACTCATACAGTCAATACAGTGTCAATGGGCTGATATTAGTGAAACATTGAAATACTGTTTCAAAATATTTTCAAGCTGTATCAATTTTCAAAGAACAACCACACAACTGCCAATGGGCCTAATATGAATAAAATCTGTTTAGTACCTAAAGAGAGACTGTGCTGCACTTCAAAAGGCCATTCTTAGACTATAAAATCCTAGGGAATTTCTCTACTGGCAATGAAAGAAAGGTATCCACCCCTACCTTGGTCTTCAACTTGCTGACCTCCTTCCTACTTTCACTATGACGATCTTCCTCTTGCGTGAGGCGGAGACGGAGGTTTTCCAACTCCTGTGACTTGCCCATACCCTCGGTCTCCAACAGCTGAGAAAAGGGTATGCATTAGAATATTAAGCTCCTACAATATAACGGAACTTCAAATGTCTCAAACTATTTAATGTAAAGTTGGGATGCACTATATATTTTAGTTCTCTTGAAATTTCAATACTTTTTTTGTGCGTCCTTTCTCAAACAATGTGGTTGTAATAACAACAACAACAATAACAACAAAAAAGGAACTCTAAATACAAAAAACGCAACTAACCTGAAGCTTCTTCTTGAGGTCAGAAACCTCCCTGTTGGCATCCTGCTTGGTAGCGCTGAGTTCCCGAAGCTGTGTTGTCATGCGGGCTATTAAGTCTGCATGCTTGGCTTCAGAGACTTCTAGGGCTGAAAAGTGGAAACCAAAGCTGTTGATTTCTAATTCTTCTGACCAAAATCTGATTCCCAATACGAAACTGAAGATAGTTGAAGTTTAATATTGTGTATATTCATATGAAATTATTTCACAGTAGCCTAACTTACTGCTCAGCTTGCTGTCTTTATCATCTATGCGCTTCTGCAAATCTCTCTTCTCATTGTCTGATTTCTTGATGAAAGATTGCAGGTCACTTGAGTGCCGCTCTTCGCTTGTTCGCATTCCCTCGTTCAGTCTTGTTACCTCTTTCTTTAGTGTTACCCGGGTGTCTTCCGCTGATTTTCATAAGAGAAGAAAAATGTTAAAATTATCAGGAACTTTTAATCTCACATCTGATATATTCAGACTCTCAGTAACTAATTAATAAATAAACTAACAGATAACTAGAGTTTTAAGATTGCTTTGGCATCAATTTGGAAATTAAAGTTGGTATAGGCACAAAAATGATAGCAATAAACAACAGGAAAAGCCATAGCATCAACAGCAAAATTGAGTATCAAAGATACCAAAAGATCATAAGCCCTTTACCCTCTTTGAGTTTCTCTTCTGCATCCTCCAAATCCTGCTGAAGTCTACAAGCATCCTCTCGAGCCAGTCTTAAGTCTGTCTTGATAGAGGTGATTTCCACCTCATGATCTCTTCTGGATTCATCTAGACGGCTCTGGAGCTCTCGTATTCTGCGCTCATATGAGTCTTTCTCGTCTTTGAGCTGCTTTTCAAATTGCTGACTGATGAAGAAAAACACATGAGGTACATATGCCACATTCTAACCAATAAGCATTGCCATTTATGAAATGGGACACTACTCTATTTAATTATTTTAAACAATCCCATGCAAACAGTGCCCAAAAAATAAGAAAAGAGAAAATGCAAATGAAATGCAGGCAATTTCTCATTCAAAACACTGAAAGCTTTGTGCTTCAGACACAGCTGTACTGGAATACTTGATGCACTTTCGAAGCACACCACCTTCAGTATAGCAAAACAACAAAAGGCTTATGACTGAACAATTGCAAAAGTTAATATTCTAGAAATTTGCAATATGCTGCAAGAAACTTTGTTAGCATCAGCAAGACTCATTTTTCCAATTTCTTGAGCCTTATCTATGTACAGAGCAAATAGGGTGAAGTTCTTTATAAAACAATATAAACATGATTTTCATCACCATCCCAGTATACTCCAGGAAAATATATAACGAGGGAAAAAGAAAAAGAAGTGAATGCCTCCCACAAACCTGGATGAGTGTAATTCCTCCTTGAGCCTAACAATCTGGGTGTGCAGGGCCCCTTCACTTGCTCGGCCTGCTTCAGCCTTGGTGGAACCCTCGCGACGAAGTTGCTCTAGTTGGTTTTCATAGCTTGACAGATCTCGTTGCAGGACAGCGACCTTTTCTTCTAAGCTGGAGATTTCTTGTTTAGCTACAAAGATGTATAAATACATACTTCTGAGTAATCCAATAATACAAGCATCAAATATCAGTATTCATCCAGTCAAACTAAAAAGCCATTATTTCAAATGAAATCAGCATCTTTATAAGAACCAAACAGGATTATCCAGTACACAAAATCATTATTTCACGAATTAGTATTGTGGGTTGCATTAAAAAGTCCTCCATGACTAATGGAAACTGGCTGTAACTATAAAATGCATACATTCTCTGTGATTCAAGAACACATACATGTTGCACCCAGATAAGATCAATAACAAACCCTTGATTGTAAATTCTCAGCCTAAGAGTTACTGAATTTTGTTACAAATATAAAGTGTATGAGTGGTTGGCACTTCAATAAAGTTTTACAAATTGCAGAAGATCCGATAACATAGGATGCCTATACATGCAGACCCACCTATCATCATTGACCTATGCTTCTCTTCCTCAAAGCGGAGAGTTGAATCGTCTCTCTCCCGCTGAAGTTTCTCGGTAAATCGCTTCAGGTTTGATATCTCTTGGTCCTTCTTGAGTTCGAGCTCATCTCTCTCCATCTTCATAGAGTGGATGGTCGAGTTCAGTTTGTCTTCCAACTCTGACTGTAGATTGTTCTGGAAATATTAAGATAGGATTAAATAAATTTTTCCGCGGACCAACAATGTTTAGAAATCAACATTTAAATTTAATGCTTGAAATTTGACCAAGCATCTAGTGAACTAACAGTGAATGGCAAAGGAATACTTTGGCTTAGCCCCATGACTGATCAAAGTTATCAATGTGTCCATGGGATTCATATAAGGCTTAAAAGCATTTCTTTAATATGTTTTGAACTTATAAATAGACTTTTTATACAGTGGCAACTATTTGTTATCCCCCCCCCAAAAAAAAAAAAATTGTGATGGAAAAATTAGAGAGTTTAAATCATTCTACATATGCCTTTGTACCTTCTCTTTGCGTAAGCAGTCGATGGTCTCCTCATGCTGGTCCTTCATATGCATGATGGACTTCTTGTGTTCAGTTTCCTTTTCATCTAAACGACGTTCTAAGGCAGTGCGAGCTTCTCGTAACTTAGACAATTCGCCCTCAAGCTCACGCTGGAGTTTGTTCATCTGCAAATATGAAAATGAACATCAGTACCTTTAGATATATATAAATACATGTATCTATATATGTACGCAAATATCAATTTATCGACATACACACACACACATACATAATTTGGAAATGAAACACTGATTTCACAACCCAATCATTCTTTTACCTGAGTACTGAGACGCTCTTTGTCTGTCGTCAACTGCTGATTCTCTTTCTCTAGCTGTGTTCGCCGAGCCTCGTTGTTTGACCACTTCTTCTCTAAGGAAGTGGCAAAGCTCTCAAGACTCTGCTTTTCTGCCTTTAGAGTAGCTAAAGATTCACGCAAAGCTGCCAGTTCCTTCTCTGCTCCTGTAAGCTTTACCTGTTAAAAAACAAAAAATCATATGATGATGTGCATATTTTTCCGTATCAATACCAAATCAAAGAACTGAAAAATAATAACCTGGGTACAATAACAGTAATCTACCGAAATATCAAATATGGTATATTTCATGCTAGAACAAAAACTCAAAATCAATCAAGTCCAAATAAGAGTATTGCTTACAATATATATATAAAAAAAGAACTTAAAAGCTCTTTATAACTGGAGTTCATGTAAACATCTAAAACAGGTATAAAAGACTACATATCCCTATAATAAATTCTACTAGACACTTGCCTCCATTTCTGCATTCTCCTTGGTCAATCCTTCCTTATCTGAATTGAGACGTTCAATAAGTTTGACTTTCTCTGCTAATGTATTTGTAACAGTGGTGAGTTCACTCTCCAGATTTGTTTTAACTCTTTCTAAGGATGTCAGCTGTCCGTGTAGCTCATTTCGTTCAGATATGATGTCATTCAATTCTAATTCAATCTGTAATAAATAGAAGAAAAAAGATAAGTGAGCTGTTTTCTATTTGTTTTTCTTTTCAAATCAGAACACACTTTTCAGAACTATATAAGTTTTAAAAGACCAGGAAAAGGAACTGCAATCAACAGTGCACATAAGGACAAAAATGATTAAAAAATGCATCTAAATTAGAAGCCCAAATGACTCACTTTCTCCTTGTCCACATTAAGAAGATTGATCTTTTCATTGAGAGTGGTTATGGTAGTCTCATGACTGGATCGTTCCTCCTCCAGAGCCTCCAGATCATCTTTGAGTCGCTCCACTTCTGCCCGCAGTTCTGCTCGCTCTGTGCCTAATGCTGCTCTTTCAGTCTCCAAGGAAGTGATCTTAGATACCAGCTGGGACTTGTCTTGGCCTAAGTTGATATTGTAAGACTCGACCTTTCATGGAAAGAAAACAGTTGTTATTCATCATACTGTTATCTATAAAACACTTATTCTCAATCCTATAGCTTTTGCATGGAAGAGCTGTTGTTTTTCATTAAGAAGTGCCTCATTCTACTCAAGTATAAAGATAATTCTAAATAATTTTTCAAATAGAAACATAAGAAAAAAGAGCAGAACAAAGTTAAAGAAAAGAAAAGAAAAGAAAAGAAAAGAAAAAAAAAAAAAAACAGAGATACAAATTGTACCTTCATTAAAAATTTTGTTACTGGATGCCTTAGCACAACATACCTTCTCCAAGGCATCCCTTAGGTCAGTCTCCTGACGTAAGGAATGTGCCAGCTTAGCCTCAAGGTCAGCCCGCTGCCGCTCCATGGCTCGAATCTGGTCCTTCAGGTCATCTCTTTCCTGGTCTAATCGTTCTTCAGCAGCTCGGACCTTCCCCAAGGTTTCAGATAGAATAGTTACCTGTAAAAAAGATTAACACTTTGATACATGGAAATGAATAACTTCCATTTGTAAATAAAAATTCTGGGGTGAATGCCAAGCCATACCCTAAATCTTTAATTAATATTTCATACTAGAAACAACAGGAAACCATGTCACATATCAAAAACCAGTGTTTCATAGAGATTATAGAATGTTACTACTAATACGTAAAAACATGTTAAGACTATACTTAAAATCTTTTCACAAAAATCTAGAATGAGTAAAATTTGAAGTTAATACATATGTACAAATTTCAAGCAACTGGTAAAATGACCTCTAAAACACACATGTATATATTTAAGAGTTATGTACATATACAATTAAAGGTTTATGTCTATATCTAACTTCCTGAAGCTACATTAAAAACACTTTCCTTACTGCATCACCACTTTCTGAAACACATCTACTTCAAACACCAATAAATTTACAAAATAAAGGAGTTGAACTAAAATTGTCAGACAATGCTGGTCAATCTCGCAATACTATACAATGGACAGTTGATTATTATTCAATATCTCAATTGTTCCTTCCCCTTCTAATGCACTTGCCCTTATATGATCAGTGCTATTAATGTTGAATATCATTATCTATATTTCCTGATTACCTGTCTATTCAATTTCAATAAAACACCAATGGATATGAGATAACAGAATATGATATAGAATTCCTGTGAGATATCTGCTTTTCCGCTGAACCCCTTTCTCCACTGCTTGTCTTTCAATATAACACACACATGCATTCACACATTCACTGAAAGAACGATCTGCATTTGTTTTATGGGAAGTAGCAGCATCACTTTAATACTTCAAAGAGAAACATAATTTTGTAGCTACAACTACATTAAAGTTATCTATACAATGTATGTAACAGGTTACATCAGATGACTGACTCTAAAAAATGAAAGAAGATAACACCATACTTAGCCAAAATACAACATGAATGTACCATAAAAAAACAAACAAAAAAAACATTGAACTCTCAGGAAGAATATATTTCAGGATTTGATGACAACACTGACCAACTAAGAATAAGTGCTCTTAAAAGGGGGTAGTGTATGAAAATTAATCATCACAAACATGAAATTGACTGTGAAAGACAATCAGTCTTGATAGAGTACCTCTTTTTTTACCTACTACATCACTACACAGTGAGCTTTTTATTTGTATTTGCAGTCACACAATAAACAGATGTCAAAAGAATTTTTTGCTGTCATAGGACTGCAAAATAGAAGGTAAAACATATTTAAGAGTAAGATTAAACTCAGGACTGCTCTGGTTGTAAGACCACCTAATGTCACAGTGTCCTAGCACAGTTTTTAATGATATATTTACATTAGAAGTTCTCTTGTGAAGTGAAATTTACTTCATATACAACATTGTATTATTGATTACATGCATATTAACTTTGGAAGGTCTTTCATCTGTGGTGTATAACAATCTGTAAATAAAGTTGTCTGGTTTTAAATGCAAAGCAAGACATGGTTATAGAAGACGTCCACATGGTGCACAAAACAGAGGCAGGTTAAGTAATTTACAGCAGAGCCGTCACTTTGCAGAAACACATAGAATGTTCAAAGGATATTCAAAGGAAATCATAATCCACAATCACTAATGTTATCATGACAGCATTTTGGGGATTTGACTGAATCCAACAGAATATCAGAGAATCTAATATCCTTCCCAAAAATGCACCATTACAGGAGACTGGTAAACATGAGATAAATCATCGCACATTATCATGCACATTATACTTAACCCATCAGTCATGGGTCCATATATTGTCCAGTGTAGTTTTTTCAAATTTTGTTGTAGACATAAGGTTCTACTTGTTCTCTGCCACCATGCAGTCAATTAGCAGGCCCTGTATGACCGCACCTGATTTTCCCTTTCCTTGAATTTTTATGATTGACTTTTTTAATGCTATTAACACTGATACTGTCATCATTATCATTGAAATTTTAATGTTACAGAAATATCTATTTTTTCATAAAAAAAAGAAAGTAAAAGGCAAACAGGTCATGCGGGTAAAATTAACAACTGACTACATGTAAATACGCACTTGTGGAACCATGAGTAAATGTAATTGACAAACTAAAATTACAATGGACATAGCATGTATGTTATGCCATCTGTAACCAATGCAGTATATATTTTTCCTTTGAATAACTTTGACTGCTTAACAATTTGCACATTGAAAGGACAACATACCATGGGCAGTAAAATATCACTTTTATATTCAGAAATGGATGAACAGGGATAAACTAAAAACTAACACACACAATCAGCACATATATTTATAAAATAATTTTTAGAGCTCACAGTCCAACAAGAATTTATTCTATTCTTAGGCATGAAAAGTCATGTAACTGCCAGCCATCTTCACATTAACTGCCAATAAGTCATTATAAAAAAAGACATTTATAACCTCTTTTGCTTACTGTCCATCAATATAAAGCAGACACAACAGTTTTAGCGATGACTAAAGAGAAATTCCATATCTCACTTTCATTCTTACTGCTTTTCTGATCTCTAGACAAAAACTACTATTATAAAAGTGCTTTACCTTAGAGCTTTCCTTCGTCGAAGTACAGAAGGAACATTTAAGATGTTCAATTAAGGGCAGATTGACCAAAGGGTTAATACAACAGTGAAGTTAGATGAAAAGTTCAAAACTACGGAGCAAAAAGACTTTGTGGACAACTATTACAATGCTTGTAGTCCTACTGTCCAAGTCTGTGATCTAGATAAAACACATGTGATGCATATTGTCCCCCAAAAATTATGATCATAGGAGATACTGCTAGACAAAAGATGAACTGAATGAACAAGATGAAGAAAAACCTGTAGTAAAACCCATGGTGACTGATGCCCACACAGCACTATCAAAAAGAAACTAAAAAGGGTTAAAGGAAATGTTTGGTGTCTTTGTCCTACAAAGGCTTTCCTTAAAAAAAAAGTTAACATATATATACTGATACATTTCTATCAAATACCATATTTACATAATATCAAACTTTGGAAAATACTGGTGAAGTTGAATGGTTTACATTCATGGATTTTTTTCTTTTTAGTTTTTTACCAATAAAGCATCTACTTGAAATTAAAATACAAGAGCCTGCGAGCATAAGCCAGCCTTCACACTCTCATACTGAGCCTAGCTTCCAAATACTATGTTTTACTAGCAGCATTATGCAAGTCCTTCCTATACTTCATTGAGCAAACACATACAAAAAAAGGTCAATTCTCATCTGGTATAAGTGACAACAAAACACAAAAAAGGTACTTATCAAAAGAGAAAGTTTAATAAATCCATTTGGACATGATTTGATTAGATGACTGTATCAAATTGGCAGTTTTTTTATCTGATTGCCATATATCTTTAATTTTTGTTTATATCTTTAACATTATCACAAAGACACACTCGAACACACAGAAACAACTCCACAATAAGAAAAACATAGATAAATAAAATATACAGATACATAAAACATGAATCAATGCCATAATCACATTTAAATCAATCATTCACAATCAAATTTCAGGATGTTCCTATAACTTTAAACCCATCAAATGCCCTCACTATTTCATTCCAAAGTAAAATAAAATTCGCTGCTACACAATCATGAATGCCTAAACCCAAATATCATCTGAACCAACGTCCTCATCTATCAGCCTCTATCAAATGGATAGGGGATGGAACACTGTACCTGTTGTTGAACACTGGCCAGCTCAGAGTTGAGGACAGTGATGGTATGAACATGCTTCTGCACTTCCTCTTTTTCCTTCCCAAGCTTACTGTTGAGGTAAGCTCGTTCTTCACCCAAAGCCGCTTTCTCCTTTTCCAGTTCGGCAACCTGCTTGCTTCTGCGTTCTGTTTCTTCTTCAGCATTTTGCAACTATTGAAGAGAGTTCAAATTAGCAGACAGTATCACAGGTTTTCACTGGAACTTAAGTTTACACTGATTGGGATTAACATATTACATATTCAAATATTCAAACATTCTAATAAATGTAGATCTTTGATCTAATATGAGCATGTAGCCATACAAAATTTTGTAAAACTTCTGGTATCCAATAAAAGATTTCTAGAGAAACTTAAAAGTACCTGTAAATTACAGTTCTTTTAATCTAACCAACAACAAATTCCTGATATTGGTAATCACAATGAAGCAATGCACGACTGAATTGTTACATCCATAAAAGCAACAAGGCACCAACCTGGGCTTTGAGAGTCTGCTTAGCTTTCTCAAGGGAACTCTTCTCTGCCACGGCTGCATCCAAGTCTTCTGTGAGTCGTTCCTTCTCCCTTCCAATCTCTTCTTTCTGTCTATGCACTGACTCCAGCTCGTCACGGAGTTCTGCAATGGTGGCCTCAAGGGTCCGTTGAGAATCTTCAGTCGCCTCATACTGCTTCTTCAAGGATGCAAGCTGATCCTTGGTGGAAGTTAGCTTCAGCTGTAAGAATTAATAATGAGAAATAAAACCCATATATTACTGCTAGAGGTTTTGCAAAAGGGGGTACAAAATAATGATTAAAATTATCTTAACCATGTATCAATTGGTTTCTGAAACAAAGGTACTGTACCTGTAACTCGTGGATTTGTACATGTCTATTTGAGAGGGCTGTTCGTACAGCAGAAACAGTGCTCTGGGGTAGGTCTGGCGCTACGCCTTGTTCTGAGTCACGCACAATTCTGCAAATTGAAATTATGAAACAAATGGCTCATAAAAAAGGTGATGTATTACATAAATTTGTTCCCTTGCAATCTATGACTGCAATAAACCATATGTAAATTGAGGGACACTTGCCACCTACATATATATACATAATAAAATACAAATAAAAATCAAAATAGATGTTTGCAAAAAACAAAACATTTATCAGACATATACCTCTTCTTATCTCTTCATGCTCATATAGTCAAGAAATGAGAGAGAGAACGAGAGTATATGTACATGTTTATTGCAAATATCGTAAGTAACTCTTCTGCTATACTACATTTTTATGTTCAATCAAATATAG
>NC_091580.1:26886389-26888889 GCF_042767895.1 Penaeus vannamei | reverse complement strand
AATAAATAATGGGATCTAACTCTATATCATACTTTTATTAACAAGAGTAAATTCACAACTTGCCTTATCGCCAGTTGGTATGTAACTCATGTTGGCTTGAGCTGATTGGCAGGCAGACGACAAAAGATGTGAATAACGGTCTAGGTCACCTCGAAGGTCAGTCAGGTCACGGGAAGTCAGGTGTTTCACCTCGGAGAAGGTGCGCTTGATGGATCCGATCTCGCGCCAGAGGTCTAATAGGTTTTTGTGCTCTGATATGTAGTAGTTATTAAATTGCTGGAAAGGAAAAAAAGATTGAATTAGAATTAAGACCAAGATTTCATCTTAAACACTATATAATGCAATGTTTACTGTGTAAACAAAGCTTGCAGATCTTTTAGTTACCACGCACACATCATATTCGTAAAGAAAAGCATGTATTTCAGGAAGCATGTACCCACAGAAATATCTTATGCATATCAGCATTTCAAGGGTAAGTACATGCATCCATAAGAGGAAAATGATATATCATGAAAAAAGCAACATTTACAGATTGTGACAAATCATATTTTGTGTGTGTGTGTATGTGTGTATCTATGTGTGCATATGTATGTATGCATGTATGTATCTGTGTGCGTGTGTGTGTGTGAGGGGCTTTTTTTGCCTGTTGTGTGTAAATGTGTTCTTGTGTATGGTTGTATGTATGTGTGTATTTTAGTATATATGTATGTATGTATGCATGTATGTTTGGTTGCATGGATGTATGTACATATTTGTGCATACAAGCATGTATGTATGCACATATGTATGTATGCATGTATGTATACATGTATGTATGTATTTATACATGTATGCAGATATGTATACGTGTATGCATGTATGTATATATGTATGCATGCATATATACATGTATGCATGTATACATACATGTATGCATACATGCATGCATGTATGTGTGCATGCATGCGTGTGTTTGTGTGTGTGTGTGTGTGTGTGTGTGTGTGTGTGTGTGTGTGTGTGTGTGTGTGTGTGTGTGTGTGTGTGTGTGTGTGTGTGTGTGTGTGTGTGTGTGTGCGCGCGCGCGCGCGTGCGTGCGCGTGTGCAAGAATGTGTTTCAGTGTTAGCGTATATCCGAAGATTTATCTTTCTGATAAATCTTACACGCATGTCAACACATTCACTTTCAAATATTCGAATGTTTCTTATTTTCACTTGACCAAGAAGCTATAACATTAAGCGCTCGCATTACTGCATCCGCCCACAGGGAACCACCGTTTTATATTCCGAACAAGCTTTTTCTATTGCTTGTTTTTTTTTTGTCTTCACAGAAATGAGTACAATAATATCCTGCAGGAGACGTAAACTTCTATTTAGTATATTCTGAAAATGCATTCGTAAAAAAATATCTTCACTATTCTACGTCAAAGTTACAAATTTAATGGTCGTATCGGAGTCTATCGCCGTCGACTGACAAAAATCTACGGGTTTTCACGCCCGATTTAACTACTTCATACTTGAGGCTGTCATGTGAACACATCTTAATCAAGAATATTTGGTGATGCGGAATATAATGCCTTTGATCTTGGCTTATTTACCAATTATATCAGTGTATCCAACACACAAATCACGACTGCTATTTCACATCAGGGGCGCAAATTTGGCAAGCGCTTTGCAGCATAAGCCGTAGTTTCTGCGCTGATATCAAGCTTGACAGTCCTCTTCTCGGAACCACCAACCCGAAAGAACCACGAACACAACGCGACTTAACCAGAACGCGGCAGTCTTGACCAGCCGGTGAGACGAGACACACATCCCACGTGCTTTCACAGAAGCAGGGCCCAAAGGCGTCGCGAGCAAGGAACTCATCCCCGACCCACCTCCGCCGCGCACCCAGGGTATTCGAGGCGAGGCGAGGCAGGTGGCGTGGCGAGCGCTGGAGGGGGTCAGGGGGTACCGGCCGGGTCCTGTGACCACAGAGGCAGAGGGAGGCGACGCACCTCAACGCGGCGGTCCAGCGGCGGACTGACTGACCTCCTCACGCTAGCCCAGTATATATATATATATCTCACCCAGTTTCCTCGTGTTGTACTTGCATGCTTGCCCAAGGTCGACTGCGGTGCGTGCGTGCCCTTGTTTATGATCCCGTCCCTTCGGCGCTGGAGTAAACACACACACGCGGATTCAATCATCTTTACGGCGTCGACATCCTCCATAAATGTAAACAAATGGCCGCCATATCGTCTGGCTATCTCCCGTTAACGCATTTCGATATGCAATTCCTCCCTCCCCCTGCCTAGCTTGCACGGACGACGCACGCTTCGAAACACACATTCATCTTCCTGGGGTTATGATACCCTAACCCCACTGACACTTCGCGAGCTGACAAATCGCTCCTGGAGTTAAAACCACCAAACGCCCTGCTTCCATCGCAGCACAACCCACCAAGCCATCACCGCCACCTAACGAAATCCCCCCCAGAAAGCCAGTCAGGAATCCGGAGCCTTTCTGCCGTGACGCCAAA
>NC_091580.1:26861389-26878889 GCF_042767895.1 Penaeus vannamei | reverse complement strand
CTCTCTTCCCTCTCCCTCCCCCCTCCTCTCTTCCCTCTCCCTCCCCCCTCCTCTCTTCCCTCTCCCTCCCCCCTCCTCTCTTTCCTCTCCCTCCCCCCCCTCCTCTCTTCTCCTGTACCTTGTTCCATGTCTGCACGTGAGCCCGGCCGCTCCTTGCCTCCCCCCTCCCCCCCTCCCCCTCTACACACACACACACAGCCTGTGTCACGTGATCCAGGCATTTCATTGGGGCGACTGTAAAATGCCACATATACCCACCTGTAATATTCTTTGGGATGAGATTTCGTTTTTCTCTTTCATTTGTATTTTTTTTTTCTTTTTCTTTTTCCAACTCTGATTCTTTATTGTTCTCTTACGGTTCTTCTCGGATTTTGATTCTCTTATCTCTCTCTCTCTCTCTTTCTTTCTTTCTCTCTCTCTCTCTCTCCCTCCTCTCTAACACACACACCCACAAACATTCTCTATTTTCTCACTCCCCCCTTCCTTCTCATTTTCTCTCTTACTCTCTCTCTCACCTACTCTTCTCTCTTACTCTCTCTCTCTCTCGCCTATCTTTCTCTCTCTCTCTCTCTTTCTCACTCTCCCCTCCTCCTTTTTTTCTCTTACTCTCTCTCTCACCTACTCTTTCTTTCTTTCTCTCTCTCTCTTCTCACTCTCCCCTCCTTCTATTCTCTTACTCTCTCTCTCTCACCTACTTTCTCCAACTTTCATCTCCTCTCTATCCTTCTTTCCCGCCAACCCGACCCGTCCCGTTCGCCAAAAAAATATCGTGATTTTAGTACGAATTAATACAAATATAAGCCTTACCCGGAGCCATGCTTCCCTCACACGGAACCGCAGCATAAGAAGCGCTGTCTTGTACTTGATTCGGGGTTTCGGGTCTGTTCCATGCTCTCTCTCTCTCTCTCTCTATCTATTTTGCTTCTCCTTTCTCTTCTGTCTCTGTCTTTGTCTCTCTCTCTCTCTCTCTCTTTCTCACGATCTGTCTATTTCTCTCTCTCTCTCCTTATTTCTCTCCTCTCTCTCCCTGTCTATTTCTCTCCTCTCTCTTCTGTCTCTGTCTGTCCTCTCTCTTGCACTTTTTATCTCTGTCTGTATATTTATTATCTCTCTCTCTCTTACTTTTATCTCTGCCTGTCTATTTATTATCTCTCTCTCTATCTCTCATTGTCATTCTCCCTCCCATTGACTTCCTCTCTCTGTCTCTGTCTATCTCTCTCTCTCGCTCTCTATCTCTCTGTCTCTCTCTCTCTCTCTCTCTCTCTCTCTCTTATTGTCATTCTCCCTCATCCTCCCTCCCATTTACAATCTCTCTCTCTCTTACTTTATCTGTGTCTGTCTATTTATTATCTCTCTCTCTTTTACTTTCTCTCTGCCTGTCTATTTTTTTCTCTCTCTCAGTCGCCGAAGACAAATATACAGCCTCGGCAGCTTCAGAAGCCACAATCATCTGGTCTGGGAGTCAAATGCTACCAAATTAAAGTCCTCAAAGAGCCTTTACAACACGTGTGGGCATGTGTAAGGAACATTTCATTGCCCGGTAATAGAGATGAAGCTTGCTGTAATGCACACACACACACACACACACACTAACACATACACGCACATACACACAGACACACAAATACACGCACACATTACGTCACACACTCACCACACACACACTCACAATACAAACGCACACACACACACACACACACTGCCACACACACACACACACACACACACAATCACATACATTCACACACTACCACACACACACACACATACTCACACACACACACACACACACACTGCCACACACAAACACACACACTGCCACACACAATAACACATATATTTCTATTTCTTCTTTTGCAAATTGCTTGGAGATCCTTCTTCAAGACATCTTGTTTTTCTCGCTCATGAGAATAATACACTCGTGCGGGAAGAAATCAATAAGCAAGGCAGGCACGCACGCACGCCCCTCTCCCCCCTCACACACGCACATGAACACGAACACACACACACGTACGCAAGCACGCACACAGGCACATACACACAAAAACACAAACACGCACACACACACACACACACACACACACACACACACCACGCAGACATATACATTCATACACACACACAAACCCACAAATACAAACAAACAAACAAACCCACAAATACACACAAACAAACAAACACACACAAACCCAAACCCACAAATACACACAAATAAACAAACACACACAAACCCAAACCCACAAATACAAACAAACCCACAAATACACACAAAAAAACAAACACACACAAACCCAAACCCACAAATACAAACAAACCCAGAAATACACACAAACAAACAAACAGACACACACAAACCCAAACCCACAAATAGACACAAACAAACAAACCCACACACAAACCCAAACCCGCAAATACACACAAACAAACCCAAACCCACAAATACACACACACAAACAAACCCAAACCCACAAACCCACACACACACAAACAAACACACACACACACACGAACCACGTCAAGAACCCCCGCGCACGAAAACACACTGCATGCGGCCACGACATCGAGAGAGGCAGTTGCATATTTACTCCGAACTCTAATTTGCTCGCGACCTCACTCCCTCTTTGATCTCTCGGTGACTGGCAAAATGAGGGAGATGGAGGGAGGGAGGGAAGGAAGGAAGGGGGAGGGAAGGAGGGAGGGAAAGGGGAGATGGAGGGAGGGAGGAAAGGAAGGGGGGAGATGGAGGGAAGCCAGGGGTGGGGGAGGGAAGGAGGGGAAGGGGGTGGGGTGGGGGTAGATGGGGGAGGGTAGGAGGTTGGAGGGAGGAAGGTGGGAGATGATGGGTAAGGAAGGAGAGGAGGAGGGAGGGAAAGGAGAGAGAGAGAAGAAAGAGAGAGAGAGCTGAAGAAAGAGAGAGAGAGAGAGAGAGAGAGAGAGAGAGAGAGAGAGAGAGAGAGAGAGAGAGAGAGAGAGAGAGAGAGAGAGAGAGAGAGAGAGAGAGAGAGAGACAGAGAGACAGAGAGAGAAGGGAGGAGTGAGGGCAGAGGCAGAGGAGAGAGAGAGAGAGAGAGAAAGAGAGAGAGAAGGGAGGAGTGAGGGCAGAGGCAGAGGAACGAGAGAGAGAGAGAAAGAGAGACGTAGGGAGCGGAAGAAGAAGAGGCGACGGGGAAGGGAAATGTTAAAAGAAACTAGGGCAAAGCCAAGGTCACGGCAGGACCTTCGCATGCAGTTTCATGCAGATGTATTTCGTATTTTATGATTCTCTCTCTCTCTCCCTTTATGCCTATTTCTTAGCCCCCTCTCTATCTCCCTACTTCTCCCTTCCCCCTTCTCTTTCTCCCTATCTCCCTTCCCCTCCTCTCTCTCCTTACTCTTCCCTCCCTCCTCCTCCTCCTTCTCTTCCTCACCTCCCTCTTCTCTTCTTCTATCCCTCCCCCTCTCTCTACCTATCTACCTCCTCTCTCTCCATCTCTATCTCCTTCCCTCTCCTCTCTCTCTCCCTCCTCCTCCTCCCCCTACCCTCTCTCCCTCCTCCCCTTCCATCCCTCCCACCCCCCTCTCTCAAGATGAAACGCAACACGCAACCGCCATCAATCTTCTCATTGCTGTTGTCCCGGAAGTGCAAAGAAAAGGGAAATGGGGGGAAATGGAGACGGGGAAATGCAGACCTCGTCCCGACCGGCCTCGCGTATTACAGAGAAGGGAAATGGGGAAATGGAGACGGGGAAATGCAGACCTCGTGTATTACAGAGAAGGGAAATGGGGGAAATGGGGAAATGGAGACGGGGAAATGCAGGCCTCGTCCCGACCGGCCTCGCGTATTACAGAGAAGGGAAATGGGGGGAAAATGGGGAAATGGAGACGGAGAAATGGGGGGAAATGGGGAAATGGAGACGGGGAAATGCAGGCCTCGTCCCGACCGGCCTCGTGTATTACAGAGAAGCGGGTCGTGAGAATTCCCATGATCTCGACCGCCTCCTGAGCTGCCGGGTCCGTTGGGGTTGCAAATGCTGGTTCTGGCGGGACGGCGTGCCTGGCTGTCTTCCTTGTTGTTTTTCTTGTCTTTTCTTTCTTTCTCTTTCTCTCTTTCCTTCTCCTCTTCTCTCTCTCCTCTTCTCTCCTATTCTCTCTCTTGCATTCTCTCTTCTCTGCTCTCTCTCTCTCTCTCTCTCTCTCTCTCTCTCTCTCTCTCTCTCTCTCTCTCTCTCTCTCTCTCTCCCTTCCTCTCTCCTCTCTCTCTCTCCCTTCTCTCTCTCTCCCTCTCTCTCCCTCTCTCTCTCTCTCCCTCTCTCCTCCTTCTCTTTCCGTCTCCTTCTTTCTCCTTCCCTCTCCTTCTCTTCTGTCTCTCTCTTCTTGGTCTATCTTTGTCCCTTCCTCCATATAATTTCTCTCAACTTTCTCGTTCTCTCTCTCTCTCTTCTCTCATTTTCCTCTCTATATTCTCTTCTTAATCCCTTCTCCTATCTCTCATCATTCCTCTTGCCTATTTCTCTCTAAATGTCCTTTCCCTCTCATCACCCCCTTCTCATTTTCCTCATCTCCACACCTATTTCTCTTCTTCTCGTCCCATCTCCCCTTCTCTCCTTCCTCTCCTATTTCCCACTTTCTCTTCTTCTCTCTCCTTCCCATCTCCCCTTCTCCCCTCCTCTACCCCACTTCTTTCCCATATTTTTCTCCCCCTCCCCTTCCTTCCCTTTCCCTCCCATCCTCCTCCTCCTCCGTCTCCCTCCTCCTTCCTCTCCTCCTACCCCTTCCCTTCTCTCCTCCTCTCCTTCCATCTCTCCTCCCCTCTCCCTCCTTCCATTCTCCTCCCTCCTCCACTCCTCCTCCTCCTCCCCCTCCTGTATGTCATGCAGAGTACACCTGTTCTCCTGAAGAATTCCCCCGCAAGACGACCAAAGACGACTACTCCCTTCTCCCTCCCTCCAGTCAACGACATCTTTCCCTCCAGTCATGTCAGAAAGAGTACACCCGGTATCATGCATAGAAGACGCTGCTTTCTCCGTGCATGAGAGCTTCTTTGTGTGTGCATGAAGAGTTATCTCAGGTGAACGACATTCTGTTTCCTGTGTGCATGCAGAGCCATTTCTGTGTGTGCATGCATAAAAGACGTCATTCTTCTCTGTGCGCATGAGAGCTTGCTTTTTTCTGTGTGCATGAGAGCCTCTTTCTGTGTTCTGTGTGCCTGAGAGCTTCTTTCTGTGTGCAATGAGAGCTTCTTTCTCCGTGCATGAGAGCTTCTTTCTGTGTGCATGAGAGACCTGGACTGGCTTCTCATGTCTCTCTACTCGATGACAGAAGAAGGGGGGAGAAGGGGGGGAGGGGGGAGGAGTGCTTCGTAATTAACTTCGAAGCCAAAAGAAGATAGAAAAAAATAAAAATAAAAGAAATAAAGAGAGAGAATCAGCGTAACGACTAATTAAGGTAATTTCTTCCTTGTTCGTCGTTTCTGGTAATTTGTTTTGTTTTTTTTATTTTTCTTGGAGTTATTATGAGATTTGGCTCTTTTTGAGTACGTTGTAATTGTGCCGGTAGTGGACACAGACAGATTATGCAATGGCAAACAATTAAACATATACACATAAACACACACACACACACACACACACACACACACACACAAATAATGACCGTCCACAGTAAAAAAAATGAATAAAATAAAAACAAATAATTATAATAACAACAACAAAGCAATAATAATAATAATAATAATAATAATAGCATAAGGCATCAATAAACATTCTCAATAAAGAGAAAGTTTCATTGAGAGAGAGAGACAGAGAGAGAGAGAGAGAGAGAGAGAGAGACAGAGAGAGAGAGAGAGAAGAGAGAGAGAGAGAGAGAGAGAGAGAGAGAGAGAGAGAGAGAGAGAGGGAGAGAGGAGGGGGAATAGAGAGATAGAGCCGGATAGAGAGAGGGATAGAGAGAGAACGGATAGAGAGAGACAGACAGACAGAGAAAAGGATAGAGAGAGAGAGACAGAGACAGAGACAGAGAGAGAGAGAGAGAGAGCAGAGAGAGAGACTGAGAGAGAGAGAGAGAGAGACAGACTGAGAGAGAGAGAAGATTGAGAAAGAAAAAGAAATAAAGAAAGAAAGAGAGAGACAGACAGACAGAGAAAGAGAGAAAGATATAAATAGAGAGAGAGAGAGAAAGACAGAGAGAGAGAGAGAGAGAGAGAGAGAGAACGAGAGAGAGAGAGAGAGAGGGAGGGAGAGAGAGAGAGAGAGAGAGAGAGAGAGGGCGAGAAAGAGAGAAAGAGAGAGAGAGAGAGAGAGAGAGAGAGAGAGAGAGAGAGAGAGAGAGAAAGAGAGAGAGAGAGAGAGAGAGAAAGAAATCTTAGCTCAAACCAAGGGCGTTAGCGCTAATGTAAAACCACGCTTGATGTCTCCCCCCCCCCCCCCTCCTTCTACATGGCGAGGAGTATAATGATTAAACTGCATAATTTCAAAGGACATGTAATATCAACGTCTTGATACCCGTTTGTTCATCAAATTAAGGAAAAACTAAAGATAATATAACACTCGAAATGCCAGTACCACACACAATTACACACACAGACGCACACATACATATACACACACAGTTAAATACTCACACACACACACACACACACACACACACACACACACACACACACACAGTTACATACTCACACACACACATACACACAGTTACATACTCACACACACACACACACACATAGTTACACAAACACACCATTTCTTGTAATATAATTCATCCGCATGCATATCTTCCTTGCAACATAGTTCATAACGAGACAAAAAAAAAATATGATAAAATAATCACCATTTCCGCCCCCTCCCCTTCCCCATCCTCTTCCTCTTTCCTTTTCTCATTTTTTTGTCCTTCCCTCCCACATTTTCCTTCCTCCTATCTCTTTCCCTCTATTCCCCCTCCCTTCCCCTGTCTCGTCCCCTCCCTTTTCTCCATTACCTCTTCTCCCTTCCCCTCTCATTTTCTCGATTGCCTCCTTCCTCTCCTCTCCTCCCTTTCCCTGTGTCTTCCTATTCACATTCCCGTATTCCAATTCACATTCCCCTCTCCCTTTCCCCATTTCTCCCTCTCCTTCCCCTCTTCCATTTTCTCCTCCCCTATCCTTCTTCCTTCTTTCCCACTCTACCCTCTCCAATTTTCCCCCTTCCCTTCCCCTCTACCCTCTACTCCTCCCTCCATTCCTCTCCTTCCCCCTTACCTCCTCCCTCCCCTCTCCCCCCATCTCCCCTTCCCCTGCCCCCCATCTCCCTTCCCTCCTCCCTCTTCTCCCTTCCCCTCCCCTCCTCCCCTCTTCTCCCCCATCTCCCTTCCCCCCCCTTCCCCTTCCTCCCGTTCTCCCTTCTCTCCCCCTCCTTTTCCCCCTTTCCCTCTTCTCCCCTTCCCCCATCTCCCTCTTCCCCCATTATCCCCTCTTCCCCCCATCTCCCCTCTCCCCTCTCCCCTCCCCCTCCCCTCCTCCCCTCTTCTCCCTTAGTATGATGTTAAGCATGATAACCGGCTTCACTGCGGATCCCGATGACTCAACACGAGACTGCGTGTCGTGTGTGCGTGTGACTGTGACTGCTGTGTGCGTGTGTGTGTGTGTGCATCTGTCTTTGTTTGTTTGTGTGTGTGCGTGTGCTTGTGACTGCTGTATGTGCGTGTGTGTGTGTGTGCGTGTGTGTGTGTGTGTGTGTGTGTGTGCGTGCGTGCGTGTGTGTGTGCGTGTGTGTGTGTGTGTGTGTGTGTGTGTGTGTGTGTGTGTGTGTGTGTGTGTGTGTGTGTGTGTGTGTGTGTGTGTGTGTGTGTGTGTGAGTGTGTGTGTGTGTGTGTTGGTGTGTGCGCGCGTTTGTGTGTGTGTCCATTTGTGTGTTCGTTTGTGTATGTGTATGTGTATGTTTATGTGTGTGTGTGTGTTTGTGAGTGTATTTGTGTGTTTGTTTGTTTGTGTGTATGTGCGGGCGCTTGCGTACATGTGTGTGTGCTCGTGACTGCTGTGTGTGTGTGTGACTGTGCTCTGTGTCTCCTACTTTATGAGTTTAATTAACTGTCTAACTTAACGCCCGTCAATATATCCTCATGTCGTTACGAATGTATAAATTCAGGAATGATTACTTTTGATTACGCATTATGCCGAGGTTCACTGCATTCAGAGAGGGAGGGAGGGAGAGGGAGAGAGGGAGAGGGAAGAGAGGGAGGGAGTGCAGGAAGAGGGAGAGGAGAGGAGGGAGGAGGAGGAGAGGGGAGGGAGAGGGAGGGGAGAGGAGAGGGAGGAGAGGGAGAGAGGAGGGAGAGAGGGAGGGAGAGAGGGAGAGGAGGGAGAGAGGGAGAGGGAGGGAGAGGAGAGAGAGGGGAGAGGGAGGGAGGGAGGGGAGAGAGGGAGAGAGAGAGGAAGGGGGGGAGAGAGAGAGAGAGAGAGAGAGAGAGAGAGAGAGAGAGAGAGAGAGAGAGAGAGAAAGAGAGAGAGAAAGAGAGAGAGAAAGAGAGAGAGGATGTGTTAAAAAAGTCTTTCCTCCTCTCCATCCATCCTCCCCTATTTCTTCTCCCCCTCTTCCCCTTCCATCAGGATTCTCCTCACCCCCCATCCACTCTCCCCTCCTCTTCCTCCGCACCCTCGAAGGATACCTTGTTTGGCCTCCCTCCCTCCTCTCCCCATTCCTAGAGGTGAACCCCCCCTAATCCTCCCACCTTCACTTCTCTCTTCCACTCATTTCTCTCTCTCCTTCCACCCCCATCCCTATTCCCCTCTCCTTCGCCCCCCCAACCTAACATAACCTCCTACCCCTCATTACTCCCCTCTTCCCATTCCTCCCACCCCCATCCCTCGCTCCCCTCCCCAACATCCCAACAGGGACCCCATCACCCCCCTATTCCCCTCACCCCTCTCACCTAACACCCCAACATAACCTCTTCCCTAACCCCCACCATTCCCATTCATTCCCTCTTTCCCGCCCCCCCCACTATCTCCAAGCAGAACCTCCTACCCCCTCACCCCCCTACACCAGGAGGTAATGCAGGACCCCCCCCACCCCCAACCCCGGGTTCAAAAAAAAAAAAAAAAAAAAAAAAAAAAAAAAAAAATCTCACCAACACCTCTCCGTTATTGCGCGGTTCGATCTCCGGGCCGTTATAGTGCTATCCCACACGATCCGCGCGTTACTCAGCGGCCAAAATCCCGCAGTGACGAACCCGCCTCAGACGACGATACGCTGGAGCTTTTATTGCCTTTGTCGTTCCCGCTGGGTCAAGCACCGCGATTCTAGAGGGGTGGGGGTGGGGGGCGTCTAGAGGGGGTGGAGTGGGGTGGTGGAGCTGTCTAGAGAGAAGTGGGGTGGGGGGCGTCTAGAGGAGGGGGTGGAGTGAGGTGGGTGATCGTCTAGAGGAAGGGGGTGGGGTGGGGTCGTGGTGGCAGCCGTTCAGAGGGGTGGGGTGGGGTCGGGTGGGGGCGTCTAGAAGGGGGTGGAGTGGGGGTGGGATGGGTGAGCGTCTAGAGGGGGTGGGGGTGGGTGAGCGTCTAGGGAGGGGGTAGGGGGCGTCTAGAGGGGTAGGTGGTGGGTGGGGTGGGGCGTCCAAAGAGGCAAGGGGAGGATGGGGCGTTTAAACGGAGAGGGGAGGGGGTGGGGCGTCTAAGGGGGGAATGGGGGACTCTAGGTTCATGACCGTGGAGTCTGTGTGGACTTGTTTGGATTTTTTAGTTGTTTGGTTATGAGGCTTGTTTGCGAATCTTGTTTGTGAACTTTTCTTTTTTTAGTGTGTGTGAGATTTGCTTGTGAGTCTCTCTCATTTCTTTATTCTTTTTTGTGACGTTTGTTTTTGAGGCTTGTTTGCGAATCTTGTTTGTGATTTTTTTCTTTTTTTGTGTGTCTGTGAGATTTGCTTGTGAGTCTCTCTCTTTTTTTAAGTAATTTTTGAATGTTGTTTGTGTCTTGTTTGCGAGATTTTGTCAAAAAGCTTCGTGTATAATGTTCAGTTAATAGTATCATCTGTCACTTCAATGTTCAACGATAGCCAAAGTATCCAAAGTCAGCATTATCAATGTCAAAGGATCCAAGAAAGTCAGCATTACCAATACTAACAAACCGAAAGACATACACAAAACACGTAGATCTCCATATGTCACATCAGAGCATCCAGACGGTTAATATCCCATGATAACGATAAACATCATCATATCAAATCGGTAAATACATAAAAAAAGAAAAATCAACATTGCAGCATCTTTGGATCCAGAGACTAAATGTTGCAAGCACCGCAAATCAACACGAACAGAATTGCAATATTCAAATAAAAGATCAGCATCATTACTTTCCAATATTCACACGCGAAAAAGGCATTAAATCGAAAATCCTATTGAAATATCCAGCCGACAAACACAGCATAAAACACCAAAATCAACATTATCTTACCGGCATATACAGACACTACACATCACACAAAAGACAAAATGGCAACTACACATGATACAAAAGGCAAATTGGCAACTAACGAGATGACGTCACGATCCAGCACCTGCCACGCTTCCCCGTTTTCATTCATCAAACTTTCTATGAATTAAAACAATTTCCTAAGCATATTTCCTCTAATTAAATCAATATCCTCTCTCATGCCTGTTTGAACAGTGAATGAAAATAATAGAAAATTCAAACATGTACGATAATAAAAAATAAATAAATAAAAAATAAAAAAATAAAATAATAATAATTCGGCATAAACCTATTATCCTATATAACCTGTATCATGAAATTGTATTTGAGGGTTTTCGCTTTCTTTCGGATATTTTCACTCGATAAAATAAAGAGAGAAATAAAAAATAAATAGGGGAAGAAAGAAAGAAAGGAGGGAAAGAAGAGAGAAAGAGATGAGGGAAGAAGGAAAGAAAGAAATGAAGGAAGAAAAGAATAAGGAAGGAGAGAAAGGAGGGAAGGAAGAAAGAAAGAGAGGAAGAAAGAAAAAAGAATGAGAGAAAGGAAGAAAGAAAGGAGGTAAGAAAGAAAGAAGGAAAGAAAGAAAGAAACATCCAATTTTACCGTACAAAATGAGAAGGAAAAAAATACCAAAGAGTATGTTGTAGTCATAGATATAATTGTAGTAGTAGTTATAATAGTCTTGGCAGAAACAGTCGGTAGTTTCGGCGAAAGAAAAGAAATTAAAAGGGAGAGAGGCAGAGGGGGAAACGGTAGATACAAAAATAAACGTAAAATTGCTAAAAATAGGTTACGTATATACACACACGACCCCTCTCCCCCTCATCTCCATAAAAAAAAAAAAATGTACCCCACAGTTGAATCAAGCATCGATGAATATGACGACCCACCCCCCTTCCCCTCCTTTCCCCACCCCCAACCCTCATCTTCCTAACCCCTCCTCTACCCACCCCGCTCATCCCCTCCCCCGTCTCACCCCCTTCTCTCCCTACCCCTTCCCTTCCCACCCGTCATCATCCCAACCCCCTCCCTCCCCCTACCCCTCCTTCCCAACCCCCACCCCTCATCATCCTAACCCCTCCTCCTCTACCCACCCTAGTCCCACCCCCTCCTCCTCCTACCCTTCCCCAGAACCCCCCCCCCCTCTACCCAAACCCCCTCCCCTCCTCTTCCCACCCTACCCCACACCACCCCTCCAAACCCCCCATCCGAGCGCGCCCAGTGATGAGTACTTCCACCCCCCTACGTCAGGAGCCGAGAGGGGGAGGGGGGGGGGGGACCGCAGCAGCAGCCAACACCCCGACGGTGATTACATCGTCCGAGGAATTACGAGAGGTTCCCCCCGATCCCTAAAAACGAGGCTTCATCCTTTAATTACTTCACGGGCGTGTGTACAAAACCCTCGCTGCTGCCTCGTGCTACCATACAGGCTAAAACATTGGTAAAACAGGGCGTGTGTTTGTTTTGTTTGTTCGCTGCTGCCTCGTGCTACCATACAGGCTCAGAGGCCAAAGCACGGCGGCGTGTGTTTGTTTTGTTTGTGTGTAGAATTTACGCGTTTTATTTATATTTTATTTACATAGAATTTAGAATGTACGCGTGGATTTATCTATATATTCAATAAATCTAGCTTGTGCATTGTGGGTTTCTCTACCATTAAGGTAATTAAATAATCAATTATCTATATCTATTTTATACTATTAAAGCACGGCGTGTTTGTTTTGTGGGTGTGTAGAGGTTTGTACGCCTTTGATTTATCTATATCAATTAATGTAATTAATTATTAATTAATGTAATTCAATAATTAATTATCTATATCTATTATATACTATTAAAGCACGGCGTGTGTTTGTTTTGTGTGTGTGTTGAATTTACGCGTTTTATTTATATTTTATTTATATAGAATCTAGAATGTACGCGCTGATTTATCTATATCCTCAATAAATCTAGCTTGTGCATTGTGGGTTTTTCTACCATTAATGTAATTAAATAATCATCTATATCTATTATATACTATTAAAGCACGGCGTGTGTTTGTTTTGTGTGTGTGTGTTGAGGTTTGTACGCCTTTGATTTATCTACATCTATTAATGTAATTAATTATTAATTAATGTAATTCAGTAATTAATTATCTATATCTATTATATACTATTAAAGCACAGCGTGTGTTTGTTTTGTGTGTGTGTGTAGAGGTTTGTACGCGTTGATTTATCTATATCCTCAATGAATCTAGCTTGTGCATTGTGGGTTTTTCTACCATTAATGTAATTAAATAAGTAATTATCTATATCTATTATATACTATTAAAGCAAGGCGTGTGTTTGTTTTGTGTATGTACGGAGGTTTATATGCGTCGATATATCTGTATCTATTAATCTATGTGATTTATATCTATGTCTATATCTATCTATCATTCTATGTCTGTTTATCTATATGCATACATTTTTTCCTCTCTCTCTCTCTCTTTTTATTTCTCTCTCTCTCTCTCTCTCTCTCTCTCTCTCTCTCTCTCTCTCTCTCTCTCTCTCTCTCTCTCTCTCTCTCTCTCTCTCTCTCTCTCTCTCTTTCTTTCTCTCTCTCCCTCTCAAGGATGTAATAAAATTCAGTTTCCCAGAAGGGATTTACTGATGAATGGAACAACTTCCAGGAAAAAGGTGAATGTGCTGGAAACATACATAAATCCAAACGATATATGATACTCTAAATATAGCAGATAATACACACACACACACACACACACACACACACACACACACACATATATATATATATATATATATATATATATATATATATATATATATATATATATATATATGTAATAATTTAAATGAAGGGTCCCTCGATCTTTATAAATTTTCCCATATTATAAAACACACACACATCTCTCTCCACACACTCTCTCTCTCTCCCTTCCTCATTCACACACACACCTACAAAGCAACATCCCACAACACCCCCCCCCTTAACTCGCCCCTTTACCCCACCCAATCCGCCCATCCACACCCACCGCGAAGGTCCTCCTCCAGCCAACTCTCCCCCTCGAAGCCAACCCCAACAAAGCAACCCCCCCCCCAACCTCTTCTCCTTCCTCCCCCGCGCCAATTTCCCCCCCATTTCTGCTCCCGGTCCCATTTTCGCGCGGAGAGTTCTTGCGTAAGCTTCGCACTGCCCCCCCCCTCTCTCTCTCTCTCACCCCCCCTCCCTTCCCTCATCCAAGCTCGACCCTTATAGCCATCCAGCGTAAGGTCGAGGTTTCCATCACGCGTGGTAGAGAGGGGAGGGGAGGGGAGGGGAGGGGAGGGTAGGGAGGAGAAGGAGGGAGGGGAGGGGGTGGGGAGGGGAGGGGAGGGGGAAGGGTAGAGGAGAAGAAAGGGGAGGGGAGGGGAGGGGAAGAGAAGGAAGAGGGAGGGTGGGAGAGGAGAGGTAGAGGAGGGTAGGGTAGAGGATGGGAGGGGAGGGAGGGGGAGAGAGGGAGGGGAGGGGTTGTCATGCACTGTCCATGATACAGACACGTCATGCTGCCATCCAATGCCATGAGTTACGGTATATAATACGTATAATGCCGGGACGTTATATTGCATAAAGAAAGCTAAGGGGCGGGTTCTGTGGGGGGCAGGTGGGGAGGGGTGGGGGGGACGACAGAAGACCGGAAACTGGTTCGGTTCTCTTCCGCATGTCCGCAGACCCGGGGGGGCGGGTTGGGTGGGGAGGGAGGGGGTGGAGGGGTGGGGGGTGGGGTCGTTCGCTTGGGTTCGCTCTGGGTTCTCTTCCTATGGCTTTTTTTCTCTTCTCTTTTTTCTTTATCTCTCTCTCTATATATATATATCTCTCTCCATTTCTCTCTCCTTCCCCTCTCTTTCTCTTGCATCTCTATCTCTATCCGCTTCTCTCTCTCTCTCTGTCTCCCATTCTCTCTTCTTTCTACTCTCTTCCTTTTCCATCTCTATATGCTACTCTCTCTCTCTCTCTCTCTCTTCACCCTCCCTCCCTCCTCCCTCCCTCCCTCCCTCCCTCCCTCCTCCTCCCTCCCCCTCCTCCCCTGCTCCTCCCTCCCTCTCCCCCTCCCCCTCTACCACAAACTCATACCCCAAACTTATTTATCCAATTGCTTTACCATATTTTTCCAAGTCCCATTCCTCGCCCCAACCCATCACAAACGCAAAGCGGAACAAAATCCGAAAGTTTAAGCAAATCTTGAAAATCATACACGAGGGACCATGAATGTAATGAAAGAGAGAGAAAAACGAGACAGATCGTAATAAAAGGGACAGTGAACTCCAAAAAAAGAAAAAAAAAGAAAAGAAAAGAAAAAAGAAGAAGAAGAGGAAGAAGAAAAGAAAAACGAGACAAATCATAATAAAAGGGACACTGAAGTCAAAAAAAAGAAAAAGAAAAAAGAAAAGTAACGAAAAGAAGAGAAATGCAACAGAGTCTTATGGCGAAATCAACAAATCCTTTTTATTGCTAACCACAAAATAATAATAAAAAATAAAACAAAATACTACAATTAATAAATGTGATAATAATAATAATAGCAAGAGTGATAATGATGATAATGGTAATAATAATAATAATAATAATAATAATAATAATAATAATAATAATATTAATACTGATAATAACAATAATAATAATAATAATAATAATAATGATCATAATAGTAATAATAAAAGTGATAATAACAATGATTATACTACTACTTACTAATAATAAAAGTGATAACAATAACAACAATAAAAATTATAATAATAACGATAATAATAACGGTACTCAAACACATTGTTATCAACAGAGTACTTAAAATTAAAGATGTTTATACGCGCTAAATATGCGTACTCGACTGGGTGACACTTGCTTCGTTAATGCAATTGATAAGCTTCGGTATAATGAAGCCTCATGCAAGGCTTTTATTTCGGAAACTACCTGACTACACGCACCTGTTTCGTCAATGATTTTATTTCCACATACCAGAGCGAAATTAAGGCAATTAAATGATTAAGGTACAGAAATATTAATTACTGTACATTTTAAAACCTAAATCAGTCAATTAATTTAGTAATTACTGTACATTTTAAAACCTTATTCAATCAATTAATTTACTAATTACTGTACATTTTCAAACATCAATCAGTGTATATTTTCAAATATTCATTACTGTACATTTTTCAAACATTCAATACTGTACAACTTAAATCATTAATTACTGTACATTTTAAAACATTCATTACTGCACATCTTAAAACATTCATTACTGTATAACTTAAAACATTAATTACTATACACTTTAAAACATCCAATACTATATACTTTAAAACATTAATTACTGTACATCGCAAATCATTAATTACTGTACATCTTTAAACATTCATTACTGTACATTTTAAAACATTAATTACCGTACATCTTAAAGCATTCATTCCTGTACATTTTAAAACATTTAATACTGCACATCTTAAAACATTAATCCCCATACATTTAAAAACTCCTGCACGACAGACCTTTTACACGACCCCGTCCACGCGCCACCTAACATCACACACCCTACCACAACATGGAATTTTTTTTACCACGTGAACTTTCCCCAACATCATGAACCTAAAAACCCTGTACATATGCCTGCCGGGAGCTGCATGACTGCCTCGGGTTGTCCCAGCATGACGTCCGCCTATGCTGCCCACCCGGACGAGCTGACACACGGCCGAATAAAGGGAAAGACGAAGGGAAAAAAGGAGAAGGAGTAAAAAGAGAGAAGGCCCCAGCATGAGGTCCGCCTATGCTGCCCACCCGGACGAGCTAACACACGACCGAATAAAGGGAAAGACGAAGGGAAAAAAAGAAGGAGAAAAAAGAGAGAGAAGGAACAGCATGAGGGCCGCCTATGCTGCCCACCCGGACGAGCTGACACACGACCGAATAAAGGGAAAGACGAAGGGAAAAAAAGGAGAAGGAGAAAAAAGAGAGAGAAGGAACAGCATGAGGGCCGCCTATGCTGCCCACCCGGACGAGCTGACACACGACCGAATAAAGGGAAAGACGAAGGGAAAAAGAAGGAGAAGGAGAAAAAAGAGAGAAGGCCCCAGCATGAGGTCCGCCTATGCTGCCCACCCGGACGAGCTGACACACGACCGAATAAAGGGAAAGACGAAGGGAAAAAAGGAGAAGGAGAAAAAAAGAGAGAGAAGGAACAGCGTCATGCGAGCGAGCGGCCATTATGGATGTACGCGGCAAAAGGAGATTAGCAAGAGGGCCGCCTAAGTCATACACCTGCCAAGTGGGGTAATGACTGAAGTCCAGGGTTTGACGAGGAAGGAGAAAAATAAAGGGAGGGGACGAGGGGAAAAGGAGAGAGGAGAAGAGAGAGGAGGGAAAGGGAGGGAGGTCCGCCTATGCTGCCCACCCGGACGAGCTGACACACAACCGAAGAAAGGGAAAGACGAAGGGAAAAAAGGAGAAGGAGAAAAAAGAAAGAAGGGAACAGCATGAGGTCCGCCTATGCTGCCCACCCGGACGAGCTGACACACGACCGAATAAAGGGAAAGACGAAGGGAAAAAAGAAGGAGAAAAATAAAGGGAAAGACGAAGGGAAAAAAGGAGAAGGAGAAAAAAGAGAGAGAAGGAACAGCATGAGGTCCGCCTATGCTGCCCACCCGGACGAGCTGACACACAACCGAAGAAAGGGAAAGACGAAGGGAAAAAAGGAGAAGGAGAAAAAAGAAAGAAGTGGGAAACGTAGCGTTTGAGGTCCGCTCTATGTTACCCACCTGACGAGCTGACACACGACCGAATAAAGGGAAAGACGGAAGGGAAAAAAGAAGGAGAAAAATAAAGGAAAGACGAAGGGAAAAAAGGAGGAGGGAGGGAAAGGGAGGGGGGAAAGAGAAGGAGAGGAGGAGGAGAGAAGGCCCCAGCATGAGGGCCGCCTATGCTGCCCACCCGGACGAGCTAACACACGACCGCATAAAGGGAAAGACGAAGGGAAAAAGAAGGAGAAGGAGAAAAAAAGAGAGAGAAGGAACAGCGTCATGCGAGCGAGCGGCCATTATGGATGTACGCGGCAAAGGGAGATTACAAGATAA